>NC_088881.1:30037542-30062542 GCF_032884065.1 Artemia franciscana
CTGGAGTGAGTATTTGGTGCGCTCATTCTTGAGTCAAAGCTTGAGTCTCAAGAATGATGCCTGTTGTAGGAGTTCATGGCTAAAAACGGCTTCCATAAAAATCTGATGTAAGACTAACCAAGCAGGTACCTGAAGTGAGTAGTTGGTGCGCTTATTTTTGATTCTACTTAAGACTCAAGAGTTGAGGCTCAAGAATGATGCCTGTTGTAGGAGTCCATGGCAAAAAACGGATTCCATAAAAATCCGACATATGACAGACCAAGTGGGCACCTGAAGTGAGTAGTTGGTGCGCTCATTTTTGAGTCTATTTGAGACTCACGGCTTGAGAATCAAGAATGATGCCTATTGTAGGAGTCCTTGGCAAAAAATGGCTTCCATAAAAATGTGAAATATTACTCACCCAGCTGACACCTGGAGTGAGCAGTTAGTGCACTCATCTTTGAGTGTACTGAATGCTCAAGACTTGAGACTCAAGACTTTAGACTCATAAAAATCTGAGATAAGACACACCAAGCTGGTATCTGGAGTTAGTAGTTGGTGCGCTCATTCTTGAGTCGATTTGAGACTCAAAGTTTGAGACTCAAGAATGATGCCTGTTGTAGGAGTCCATGGCTAAAAATGGCTTCCACAAAAATCCGAGATAAGACTGACCAAGCAGGCACCTGGAGTGAGTAGTTAGTGCGCTCATTATTGAGTCTATTTTAAACTCAAAAATGATGCCTGTTGGAGTCCATGGCAAAAAACGGATTCCACGAAAATCTGAGATATGACAGACTAGGCGGGCTGCAGGAGTGATTAGCTGGTGCGCTCATTCTTGAGTCTTTTTGAGACTCAAGGCTTGACACTCAAGAATGATGCCTGTTGTTGGAGTCCATGGGAAAAAACTGTTTCCATAAAAATCTGAGATAAGACTGACCAAGCAGGCACCTAGTTTGAGTAGCTGGTGTGGTCATTCTTGAGTCTATTTGAGAATCTAGGCTTCAGACTCAAGAATGATTCCTGTTGTAGGAGTCCATGGCAAAAAACGGCTTCCATAAAAAATCTGAAATAAGACTAACGAAGCAGGCACCTGGAGTGAGTAGTTGGTGCGTTCATTCTTGAGTCTATTTGAGACTCAATGCTTGAGACTCAAGAATGATGCCTGTTGTAGCAGTCCTTGGCAAAAAACGGCTTCCATAATAATGTGAAATATGATTCACCCAGCTGACACCTGGTGTGAGTAGTTGGTGCGTTCATTCTTGAGTCTATTTGAGACTCAATGCTTGAGACTCAAGAATGATGCCTGTTGTAGCAGTCCTTGGCAAAAAACGGCTTCCATAATAATGTGAAATATGGACCTGGTGTGAGTAGTTGGTGCGCTTATTCTTGTGTTTATTTGAGACTCATGGCTTGAGACTCAAGAATGATGCCTGTTGTACGAGTCCATGGCAAAAAACGGCTTCCATAAGAATCTGAGATAAGACTGACCAATTAGGCACCTGGAGTGGGTCGTTGGTGCGCTCATTCTTGAGTCTATTTGAGAATCTAGGCTTCAGACTCAAGAATGATTCCTGTTGTACGAGTCCATGGCAAAAAACGGCTTCCATAAGAATCTGAGATAAGACTGACCAATTAGGCACCTGGAGTGGGTCGTTGATGCGCTCATTCTTGATTCTATTTGAGATTCAAGCTTGAGATTCAAGAATGATGCCTGTTATAGGAGTCCATGCCAAAAACGGCTTCCATAAAAATCTGAGATAAGACTGACCAAGCAGACACCTGGAGTGCGTAGTTGGTATGCTTATTCTTGAGTCTATTTGAGACTCAAGAATGATGCCTTTTGTAGGAGTCCATGGCAAAAAACGGCGTCCATAAAAATCTGTGATAAGACTGACCAAGCAGGCACCTGGAGTGAATAGTTGGTGCACCCATTCTTGAGTCTATTTGAGACTCAAGAATGATGCCTGTTGTTGGAGTCCGTGGCAAAAACATCTTCCATAGAAATCTGCGATATGACTGACCAATTAGGAACCTTGAGTGAGTATTTGGTTGGACGAAAAATCGAATACACAGACAAAAGCACACGAATAACATTATGGTTTGGGTCTAGAGAAAGAAAGGCATGTCTTCTTAAATTAGATCTAAGCAACTCAAACGATTAAATAAAGTTGGTAGCACTACATTTCTCAATAATACGTGTATTACGATATGAAGTGGGAAGGTGCAGCAAAAATTTGCAAGATTTAAAATAAGTAAAGTGCAAATCTTTCTTATTCTATACCGAATGCATACCTCTTAAAAACAAGGTTTAACGGACACATTCTGTATATGTGCTATCTTAGGTTGACTGAATATGTCATTTTTAGCATTTACACATTTTTCTGTACAAACAGAATATGGATCTTATTCGCTTCGTGCTTGAATTTCTAAAGATTCTTCTGATTGGTCAAATTATCAGAACATTCAAATCCCACATAGTCCAGCAGTAAGATCTGATCTTAATCCTCTCTTGGCGTGTCGTTTTATTACCCTTCCCGATTTGGCTCGAGAATGTCAATCCTTTGGCTCTTTCAAAGACCTATAATTTTTTTTTGGTCTCCATGTGATTTTTTCTGCTTTCTTTCTACGTATTTGTCTCCTTTTTTTGTAGCATTGATTGGATTCTGTTTCATCTATTTAATAATATTTAATTTATTTAATGTGTTTAACTCTTCTCTTCTACTGATTTAGTGCTCAATTGAAACGCACATATTCCCCCTCTTATGCAGACTTAGGAGCCTTCGGCGGATTACAAGAATATATTTATTGTAGGATTAATTAATTATGAATAAATCTTATCTTATTTCATTTTGGATGAAAATTCCTCCCAGCAGCTCTAATAACTTTCAAATTGTGAGGCAAAACAATTTCACGGAATTAGAATCTGGATTTTATAAATTATCTTGTAATTACTGTTTATGCCTTTTGCTTAGAGACAAATTAACCCTATTATGGTTCCTAGAAAAGTTATAAAAGATTATACTTTTGTGGAAGTAGCTTATTCAAACATTGTTATGTTGAAATAATTGTCGTAATTACGAGCGAATACTATCTAGAAATAATTGTCGTAAACCACTGTGAATACTATCTTTACCCAGCAGAATTGTTTTTCAGTTTTGAAATCCGCCACGATACATTACAACTGCCTCTTTTCTCCGATAACGTATTTTAGGCCTACTTTAATAGACTACTAAAAGGTGAACTGTGTAGTGATTTGCATGCATGTAGGTAGTCCTCTCGATAATGAATACACACTTGTCCATTTTATTATTTTCGATTTATGCTACCGAAGGCCTAAAGTGACCCACGTGGCCCCTCCGACGTGCCATCGCCTTTCATATCACCTCTTCTCTTCGCTAAGATAATTAAGGCCTACCACAATAGGTTTTAAAAGGTAAACTGCACAGTGCACTAAATGCGTGATCCTCTCAAAATTGAATATATATGTCCATTTTGTTAATTTTGATCTATGTAATTGAACACATGAAGTGACCCCCCAGCCCCCTCCAACGTCCCCTCATCTCTCCTGCCACTTCTTTTCTGCGGGAAGATCCCAAAATGGAAAATATCCTCGTCTGTTTTTGTATTTTGAGCTTTGTAATTGATAGTACTAACTGACACTCGGGGCCCCTCAATTTCCCCTTGTCTCTCCTATCTTCGACTTTTTAACAGAAGTTTCACCTTGGTTGAACCTATGTCTTACAAGGATTTTCAATTTCCTTGATTGGAGGACCAAAGTGGACCCATCATATCACCAACATCACTGGACCAAGCACAATATATTTTTGCTGACGTTACCTAGTAAAATATCTTTTTGTCCGGGTTGAATTTCGTTGAAGTAAGGACGCTAAGGCTGTTTTATTTGTTTATTTTTTAAAGTTTTAATGGTCATATTTTAATGCAGGCTCCTCTTTTATATTTTCATTCGTGTTATGCTGAGGACAGTCTTTGGACATAGGGTCGAAATATTCATTTTAAGTTTGGAATTCCACTGTCTTACGGAAAAAATTTCTTATCATTCTACTTGTTCTTTATTATGATGGAAAGGCAGTATGGTCTTCGTCGCTATTTACCATACTGCCTATGGTGTCCATAAAGCAACAGGGTTATTACGTAAGAATCGCTAAACGTAAAGTACTGCGTAAAACTGTTTTTAGTTTAAAATGAGATCCGATTGAACTGATCTGATTGAGATCCGATTTTGTATAAAGAAAATATTCAGTAACGCTGAAAGATCTATGTCTTATTCTCTTTTAGGAGGTCAACACTCTTATGGTACAAAACTACAACGAATTGGAGCAAGCTTTGGAAGAATCTCTTGATGGTTCGTAAACTTTCTATTTATTAATAATTGTTGCTTTTCTTTTATAATTATATAGTTTGTTGTACTTCTGGGCTATTAAATTCTCCTTTTGAACATCTTTTTGAACATTTCTCCTTATGAACTCCTAAATTTTCATCTACATTGAACATCAATGGTTGGCAACTTCGTCAGAAGTGTAATTAACCCAAGGAACAGGGTAACCAACTTGCACAATTTTCATTTGAAATGCACTCTTTTCTACCCCAGAGGTGGTGTGCAAGCTTTGGCAGCCCTGCCCTGCCGTGCCGTGCAAATTTTTGACTTGTAGTCTTTTTGAGCCAAAATAACTCTTTTTATCTTTGGATAAAAAGGACCTTTGGATTTGGACTCTTTTAGGACGTCAGTGGTTGACAACCACGGGTCTCAGTTGTCCTCGGATCTCGGTCAAAAGAGTACCGGAAGGTGTTCTTAAGACGACCCCGTCTTCGTATGGTAGATATATAGACTAAAGAATGTTTATTCAATGGACAGTGAAGGTAATTAGCTGTGAAGTGAGGTCGTTTCCGGTGAAGGCTGGCTCAAAATTTGTATTATATATGTTTGTCTAGCTGTGAACTGGTATAAACTTTGGCCCTTGCTCAGAGGGTTAAACACCATTTTTTCTAATAGAACAAAGCTTTGAGAATTAGTCAAATTTTTATTCTTGCGAATCTCGATCTATGTCAGTAATGACCGAAACTATAAAAAATGGAAGTTTGAAACGCCTAGGTCCGCCCCTTCTCTACGCTTTTGGATGAGGTATTGTGCGTAAACGTTTGGACGCATGTTTTCTTTTTACGTTTGGACGTATGTTTGTGTTTACGTATATCGTATGTTGTCTTTGGATTATTTTGAGAGAGAATGGTCTAAGAATTATTTTATTTGTAGATTGCGGCAATTTGGTTCGTAATGAACTCGCAAGGATTTCCAAGGCTGTTGCCGTGGATCAACTCAACGGAATCGTAGACACCGTCAATGGCATTACAGTGGACCTCGTTGGAATTTCGAAAGAAACTCAAGAACTAAGTAAAAATGCGGAAGTTTTGAAAGAAGGTGATCTTTTTTTTATATACAGTTCCAGTAATTTTTATTAGAATGCAGAATCTTTGTCTGCCTTTTTTGTAAAGCTTAAAACCTGCATTTTCATAGTTTTAAAGTAGTAAAGTAAGGTTTTATAGTAGCCTGGTGTTTAAAAACACCAGTTATGGTGTTTAAAAACCAGTTATGGTGTTTAAACACCAGTTATGGTGTTTAAAAACACCAGTTATCAGGTTAGGTCACAGTGTCCAACAGACGTTATTGGACGTTATAATGTCCATGTCATTAAAAATTGCTTGAAATCTAGAGGTTCACTCTCCGATTTTTTTTTTTTTGGGGGGGGGGCACTATTGGTCTTTCGACTCGTAAGACTTCAAAGGTTGTCATGCTGAATTGCAACGTTAAGAACAACCCCTTTCTACCGACTTTAACTGTTATCTTAGGATACATTGTTTTTTTAATGTTTCAAGAAAATTAATAGCCCGACTTCTACGTTTTAGAACTTTCGACCCCTCATTGGAAGCCACAGCATATGGGAGGGACAGAGGGGGTACTTGCCTCGAGTGCAGCAATTTTAGGGTAAAATTTCAATTAAACAACCTAGCGGCTAGATTCATTTTATAATATAATTCTTATATTGAAATAAAGTACAGGGCACAGTTAATAAATGAAAATTATAAATTAATAAAAATAAATTTAAAAACAAAATTATTAACTAATAATTAAAAAAGCTAAAATGAGTAATAACGATAATTAAATAATTTAAATTATAAATAAAAAACAAGTTTGTTAATAAATGATAATTTTGTTAAAATTTGGCCTGAAGGTTTTGTGGGAGACCGGGGGGGGGGCTAATCAAGATTTTGCCCGGGCGCAAGAAATGCCAGAACCACTTCTGATACGACTTGTAGTTTTCAGATTAAATTAAAGGTTCATTCCCAAATAATTGCAATCTCAATCAAATAAACTAATTGGAATTATATCCAAACCAGTTAAAAACAAACAAAAAATCATTAATGTTGATTGACGCTCGTGCCTTAATAATCACCAGAAATCCAAAGAATTACTCCTCAGATTTTTTTTAATGGGGGGAGGGGTGTTTTTGTTCTTTAGACTCCTTTGCTTCCAAAGATGGAAAGAGAACACTGAAAGTGTACATTTGGCAACTCAGGATAATGAAGATATCTAAAGTTTGTGATTTCGTACCATTCTGACACAATTTTTGAAATCCTAATTTTCAAACTTTGTACAAAATAATTTTCGAGTGTAACTGAATCTATGAACCCGGCTTTTTCTAGTGCCGGCTCTGGCTTTCCGTTCCTTTCCGTTATGACCACAGGAAACGCATATTGTTGTATCAGTGTAGTTGAAAACGAGGTTGATTAGTTGACAACCGAGTTTAAATCATGCAGTTGGCAACCCTGGTTAATGGTCATATTTAACCTTTTTAGCCTGATTGATTATCTGGAATATAGCTTATAGGCAAGACATGGATTCAGGTAAATAAGCTTCTCGACACAATTCGTATCACCTTTACTATACGATTCATGGGAGAATTCTATTAGACTAAATCTGGAGCGTGACTTTTAAGCTGGCTTGCAAGGAGCTACTCATTCTTTGCTACCGGTTGTACACCTTAGAGCTGCATGCTACGCTATGCGCGGCATACCTAATGTCACGGATAGCACAGTTAAACCATCGAGCCATGCACATCGTAATTCTGCCACGCGTGGCACGTGTTACATTGTGAACATAATTTTTGGCATTGAATATCTCCTCGCTTGTTTGTTAACCGTAACCATAGTAAAACTTCTTGATAATACTCATTTATTAATTTTATGAGGATTTCGTGTGCGTGTTATGTTAAATCATAGTTAAAGATAATCAATGCCGTGTAGCATTTTCTTAATATAGCCTTTGTAGTCCAATAATTCGTGATATATTCGCTGTCCATTTCCAAACCTAATATTTACACAAAAATATCTACGCAAAGGCTTTGTAGTCAAATAATCCATGATATATTAGCTGTCCACTTCCAAACCTAAGATCTACACAAAAATATCTGCACAAAATATATCTGCACAAAAGCTTTGTAGTCCAATAATTTGTGATATATTGGCTGTCCACATACAAACCTAATATCTACACCAAGATGTAGCCAGTGAGACTAGGAGACTCTCTAAATCAGCGTTTCAGTAGTTCTCAGAGCTTTTGTCTGATAACATGTTTAGGTCTAAATTCTAGAATGTTGCACTTTCCTGTGGCTTTATTTCTTTTGTTACCTAAAAGCAGGTCCCTTTTTTACTGCAAGGGATAATAGTTCTTCCATCAGGCCCAGAGCCTAAATTATGTCTTGTGAAGGTTTTATGAAATATCTAACTCTATCCTTTCCCTCCAAATACTGACCTTTAGTGAAATTGACAAACTTTCTGCTATAAAGGAGGCCCTTGACGGTCAATCATTTTGGTCAAAAGCTTCCGTCAATCGATTGACTGAAGAATGATTGACCTTCTAGGAGCCTGTTTGATGTTTGAGTCAAACTTTGACGGTGATTGATAAAAAGTTTGAATGACTCAATCATCTTGACCAAAAGCAGTGTGTTAGATTTGCTTTGATTGAGATTGAAGGGTTGATTGAAGGGTCGATTGAAGGTTGATTAAAGCACACGTTAAGCGATTGACGGAAACTTTTGATCAGAATCATTGCCCATCTAGGGCCTCCTTAAAACTGAATGTTGAGAAATAGATAAATCGCGCAAATCTATGGCATTTTTCAAAAAGGACCTAAGTCCACTTTTTTCCAAAAATGAGCTAAGCATATGGTTTAAAAGAACTCGAAGAGATATATCGATTGGTCTATCTAAAATGGGCTTTGTTTTAATCCTGACAGAGTTATAGATTGTTCCAAAAGGGTGTAAGAAAGAGCGTAAGTGTCTTATCTTCTAAGTAACAAACACTAGCAATTTGGACATTTCTATTGAATCCCGATCGAAAAGTTAACTAGGAATGAGTCTTTGAAGTTTCAAGTTTCTAATTCTAATTTGTGAGAAAGATTTTTTCATTGTGCGTTTTTATTTTCATTATACTCTCCTGTAAAATTAAGAAAAGTGGATTTAGGCCCTTCTTGCAAAATGCCACGGAAATGAGGCACAAGGAAATTGTTTTGCCTCGTACCTTTGCTAACTTGTGATTTACAAGGTTCCAAAGAATTTCTAAGAATTTGTCCTAATTGAAAATAAAGAAACTAATACTGTTTAATCCCATTCAAACAATTAGCAGGTTTTCTCTTCAATCCCTAGAGTCAAAGAGTGATTTTTTTTTTATATAAACAGGTTAATAATAATAGATCCCTCTTCTCTGCAATATTTTAAATCTTAGAAACGGGATAACAGCCAGCGTTGTATCCAGGATTTTTTTCATGAGGGGGAGGGGGTACAAAAAACGGTACTTGTCGGCTTTTGGAAACACACCCAAAAGGTGAAACTAGGTTAATCCTAATGCAAAATAACAAAGTGTGATTGTAAAATCAATCTTTGAAGCGTAATTATGGAAACTTGATCTAAACCAACCTAACGTAACCTAACGTAACCTAATGTAACCCCCACCTCACCCCTAATGAGCAAATATATAGCCCACATTTTACAAGTCCTGCATTGTATCATCTATCACTTGTTTTTGTAGCTATGAAACCGGTTTTCTGAGATGTAACCGAAGCTTAATTCTTGAATGTGTTTCTAGTAGCCGACAAGTACCAAAAAAAAACTGCCGGACTAATAGCCGGACTAATATTTCGGAGGGGGGAACCTCTAACCCTCCCTGGATAGGGCGTTGGCTGCAGCTGAACAAAAAACATGAAAAAACATTCTCATGGCATTATAAAGGAATGTCGGTGTAGGGTATGCCTCGGTCTTGAGCATCGTGGTGACTGTATAATGTTCCCTCCACAGTGAGATTTTACCAGTACCTAGAATTGGCTAGTGCTAAAATAAACCAATCATAATTTCTTGCAGAATATTTCAGCCAATCAAAAAATGTTGTCCAAAATCTGGTTAACTCGAACTAGCGCTGGTAAAATCTGGGTATATAATCTCATTGTGAATGGATCTTAAAAACCTGAATGTCACCAGGCATTCTTAATTATGAAACACAGGTTAGGAAGGGGTTGTTGTAAAAATTCTAAGAATAATGGGTCCTGGGTTTTAACGGGTGGGGAGGGGGTAGAGTTTCTTTGGATTTTTAGGTGGGCAAATTTCCCCAAGTCCCCTGTGTGGCTCCGTTGCTATTTATTACCTTTATTAATTGGTTATTAATAACTGTCGCAATAATTCTAAAAATAATCAAATGATTAAGTATATAAATACTCAGTTTTGTAGTAATTAAGTTGGAATAAAAGACTAGTTTTTGTTGTTTTGGCAGTTAAATGGTATCTGCTGAAATTTCAAATAATCTACTGATAATTGATTCTGATATTTTCTTTGGGGGTAAGGGGTGGAGGTAGACTTCTCAGACTGATTTTCGAGAGGGTGAATCTCCTCAAGCCTCTTGTGTGGTTTCCATGTTTTTTTTATCTCCAAAAACTGAGCTGATTCTCTGCAAGTGGTTGGTCAGAAATTTCGAATTGCCAACATTAAACTAACAGGTCAGTCTTGTTAGATGTCAGGTTTAGAATTGCACGCCATAAAAGGGGAAATGAACCCAAAATGTAATTTTTCTAGTGGAAATGTGCTGAACGAACGATCCCCTCCCCCCAAAAAAAATACGCCAATTTAAAATTTTTAATGCGTAACCACCTACAGAAGTACCCAAATGGCGCAAATGTAGATATCAATACAGTTATGAAAACTCCTATCTTGCCCATGAGAAGCTTTTGGTACAGAGCTCTGAACTTTGGTGCCTCCTCCAAGCCCGCGCTCCGGCGCGGGGAGAACCTACTTGAGGGAAATGGTTGCATGTGATGCCACTTGGCTGCCAAAAAAGCAAAACCAAAGATGAATTTTTTTACGACTTCGGATCTAAACCTGTTTCTTTCAATGTTTGAATCAATGCACGTCTTCCGTTTCGTAACCACCTACAAAAGTACCCAAATGGCGCAAATGTAGATATCAATACAGTTATGAAAACTTCTATCTTGCCCATGAGAAGCTTTTGGTACAGAGCTCTGAACTTTGGTGCCTCCTCCAAGCCCGCGCTCTGGCGCCAAAAATAAATCGAGTTTTCATAACTGTATTGGTATCTAAGCTATATTATCCCGCTTAGCTGTGGTAACAGGTAAGTCTGTCTTGGTTTTCCGGCAATGCGTTTTTCCTACACCTACTTGAGGGAAATGGTTGCATGTGATGCCACTTGGCTGCCAAAAAAGCAAAACCAAAGATGAATTTTTTTTTACGACTTCAGATCTAAACCTGTTTCTTTCAATGTTTGAATCAATGCACGTCTTCCGTTTCGACTAATTTCCCAAGATAAATTTACCAGACAATTGGAAAAGTTTCAAATGTACTTAAAAAGTAGGACAGTTTTGCAACAAGTTACCGCAAGATTTTTCTGCCAGAGAAACTTATTATTCAAGTTTGGCCATAGTTTCAGGTTGTAATACCTTGCCATCAGAAAGGGAAGAATTTGGAAGACTCCCCAGGACTATTTTGAAAACACTAACAACCGTGTGCACACTGAATTTTTTTTTTTTTTCATTTCATTAAAAAAAAGTTGCCTGGTAAATTTGCTGTCTTTTACCACAATTTATACTTTAGAGAATTTTTCCAGGGGGACCGTCCATATCTGCTCCCTATAGTTCTATCCTTATTCTTTTCTGACTTGGAAAAAAAAATTGAAAAATAAAACTTCTGACACTTGAATCATTTTTGCCATCTCTCATCGGCCTAACGTAATGTAATATATATATATATATATATATATATATATATATATATATATATATATATATATATATATATATATATATATATATATATATATATATATATATATATTTTTTAAATATATATATATATATATATATATATATATATATTAAATATATATATATATATATTAAATATATATATATATATATATATATATATATATATATATATATATATATATATATATATATATATATATATATATATATTAAATATATATATATATATATATATATATATATATATATATATATTAAATATATATATCTATATATATAAAAATAAGTTGTCTGTGTGTGGATCTGTGGATCAGGTGACGATCCACAAAAAAGGTAAAAAACTAAAAACTAAAAAAAAAAACTGAAAAAACTAAAAAAAGGCAAAAACTACAAAAAAAACTAATAAAAAAAATAAAAAAAGCTAAAAAACTAAAAAAACTAAAAAACTAAAAAAACTAAAAACTAAAAAAAAAAACTTAAAAAAAACTTAAAAAAAGGAAAAAACTGAAAAATAGAAGAGAAAAAGAAAACTAATAAAATTAAGAATAAAATAAAAAAAAATAAAAAAGATAAAAACTAAAAAAAAAGTAAAAAGAAAAAACGAAAAAAACTAAAAAAGCTAAAAAAAAAAGGGTAAAAACCAATAAAAAACTAAAAAGAAAAAAAGGAAAAAAAACTAAAAAAACTAAAAACTAAAAAAAACTAAAAAAACTAAAAAAACTAAAAAAACTAAAAAACTAAAAAAACTAAAAACTTAAAAAAAACTTAAAAAAGGAAAAAACTGAAAAATAGAAGAGAAAAAGAAAACTAATAAAATTAAGAATAAAATAAAAAAAAATAAAAAAGATAAAAACTAAAAAAAAAGTAAAAAGAAAAAACGAAAAAAACTAAAAAAGCTAAAAAAAAGGTAAAAACCAATAAAAAACTAAAAAGAAAAAAAGGAAAAAAAAACTAAAAAAACTAAAAACTAAAAAAAAAACTTAAAAAAAAGGAAAAAACTGAAAAATAGAAGAGAAAAAGAAACCTAATAAAATTAAGAATAAAAATAAAAAAAATAAAAAAGATAAAAACTAAAAAAAAAGTAAAAAGAAAAAACGAAAAAAACTTAAAAAGCTAAAAAAAGGCAAAAACCAATAAAAAACTAAAAAGAAAAAAAGGAAAAAAACTAAAAAAAATTTTCATCTAAAAAACTAAAAAAAACTAAAAAAGGTAAAAACTAAAAGAACTAAAAAAGGAAAAAAACTGAAAAATAAAGGAGAAAAAGAAAACTAAAAAAATATAAATAAAATTAAAAAAACTAAAATATAAAAACTTCAAAAAAAACTAAAAAGAAAAAAGAAAAAAACTAAAAAACCTAAAAAAAAGGTCAAAACCAATAAAAGAAACTAAAAGGGGAACACTGGGACACAAATGACGACCGGAATACTGGGAATATAAATGACGACCGGGACACAGGGAATGTTCAATTAGCAATCACCATCAACAAATCTCAAGGGCAATCATTAGAATCATGAGGTATAGATCTGAATATGGATTGTTTTTCCCATGGACAATTATATGTTGCATGTTCAAGAGTCGGTAAACCTGACAATCTAAATAAATGACGACACTCAAAGAGAAAGCGACCGGGACAAAAGGAATGTTCGATTAGCAATCAACAAAGCACCGGGACACAGGGAGTATAAATGACGACGACCGGGACACAGGGATATAACTACAAAGGGGACGCCGGGGTGCACAGGGGGATATATAAATGACGATGGTGACTCAGGGAATGGTCGATTAGCAATCACCATCAACAAAGCTCAAGGGCAATCATTAGAATCATGAGGTTTAGATCTGAATACGGATTGTTTTCTCATGGACCATTATATGTTGCATGTTCAAGAGTCGGTAAACCTGACAATCTATTTATATGCACAGACAATGGGACAGCAAAGAATGTTGTATCGGCTGACGTTATGAAATTAGTTGCCGTCATTTTTGTTATGACGATGCTTAGTATATTGTAAAACGCATTAATTTGGTTAATAATATACCATTTAAAACACCAAAATGAACATGCTGGAGTAGTCACTCGGTGAGAGAGGGTGTCAGAACGGAGAATGAAGGTCCCAGGTTCAAATCCTGGTTAGGCTAAAAAAGGTAAAAAAACTAAAAACTAAAAAAAAAAAACTGAAAAAAAGGCAAAAACTACAAAAAAAAACTAAAAACTAATGAAAAAAAAAAAAGCTAAAAAACTAAAAAAACTAAAAAAACTAAAAACTAAAAAAAAATTAAAAAAAAACTAAAAGAAAGGAAAAAACTGAAAAATAGAAGAAAAAAAGAAAAAATGACGACCGGGACACTCAAAGAGAAATCACAGACTGGGACACCGGGACACAAATGACGACCGGGACATAGGGACACAACTACAATGGCGCGTAACTAATATGGCGCGTAACGACTTACGCGCGCGGGGGGGCTTGGGGGGGGGGGGCGCGAAGCACCCCCACCAACTAGGTGTTGGGGTGGCGTGACCCCAACAGCTAGTATATATATATATATATATATATATATATATATATATATATATATATATATATATATATATATATATATATATATATATATGTATATATATATATATATAAATATATATATATAAGTTATTAACCCATTTCTGATATTTAGAACCAAATTTAACGTAACTTAACCTACCCGAAACTAATATAATCTACCCTAACCTTACTTTAACTTTTACCATCATGGCTTACATAAGACTGAAAAGTTGACTCGCAAAGCTAATTGAATCGAAGCAGAGAAAAAGCATTTCCAAACATTCACCGGTGAATGTCGACATTACCAGATTTCGGACAGCAACATTAAAATTTTAAGTGAGCAGAAATTATAAAATAGATGACGGAGGCTTTCCCCTCTTCCCCCCCCCCCCTATACGCTAAAATTTTACTAACCGACCCGAAACTAATATAATCTACCCTAACCTAACTTTAACTTTTACCATCATGGCTTACATAAGACTGAAAAGTTGACTCGCAAAGCTAATTGAATCGAAACAGAGAAAAAGCATTTCCAAACATTCACCGGTGAATGTCGATATTACCAGATTTCGGACAGCAACATTAAAATTTTAAGTGAGCAGAAATTATAAAATAGATGACGGAGGCTTTCCCCTCTTCCCCCCCCCCTATACGCTAAAATTTTACTAACCGACCCGAAACTAATATAATCTACCCTAACCTAACTTTAACTTTTACCATCATGGCTTACATAAGACTGAAAAGTTGACTCGCAAAGCTAATTGAATCGAAACAGAGAAAAAGCATTTCCAAACATTCACCGGTGAATGTCGATATTACCAGATTTCGGACAGCAACATTAAAATTTTAAGTGAGCAGAAATTATAAAATAGATGACGGAGGCTTTCCCCTCTTCCCCCCCCCCCTATACGCTAAAGTTTTACTAGTTCTTTACTGAAAGTGGTTTTGAGTGCAACGAACACAGTTAGTGGGTAATTGCAAGATTTATTTTTAGCGATTGTTTTTCAAACATTGAACGGAAAGTATTATTCTTTAATGCGGGTTCTGGCTTATTTTCCTCGAGGAAAATTCCTACTATTATAAGTCAACCCCTAGAAACACGAAAAAAAAGGATGAAAATAAAGTAAGAATGTTAAAATAAATGCTATTGGACATTATTTTGGTCTGGATACACATTAACAGCAATTTGAATATTAAAAGGAACATTTGGAACGTCTGTGATATTTTCGTTTGAAAATAGTCTTTTAGTCGATAATAATTAGGAACGTCTGTGATATTTTCGTTTGAAAATAGTCTTTTAGTCGATAATAAGAAAAATTGCGTAAAAATAATTACAATGCAGTTTTAAAGTTTAATTATTATTATGAACATAAAAATAAATTCCGGAGGTCACCACTGCGAGTCATAGTATGCTGACCCCTGGTCTACACCATTTCTTCAGCCTATAATTTGGAATATTGATAGAATATTCAAATATTTCCTATTTTTTCATTATTTTTATTTGTCATACTTTCTCTTTGGCTGCTCAATTTTATGTGTGGGCAAATTTCCACGGGGGGGGGGATAAATCTAGCACCCTTTAAAGCAAATGCGTATCAATAAGCTCTGCCAGTCTTAAGTATATAGTTTTGGAGTTGTGACATGAGAAATGGAAAGTAGTATCTAAGCTACGAAAATTAATTGAGTTATGGTCCGAATGTATTTTGCCAGTAGATAATAGATATATTAAATAAATTGAGTTCCCTTAAACCTGTTTAGAGATCAGAAAATTTCTCTTGGGAAGAATTCCTGCTTAAAACTTTTTTGATGTGTGGTTGCAGTTGTCGGGCAGTTATTTTTTTAAATGGTGAGGTAAGTTTAAAGAAGCAAAAGATAACTGATTCTATTGTATGGGTATTAGGAGGAGATAGAATTTCCCAATCTTGGATAGCCTATATAGAGTTGTGAAGTTGTGAAACGAAAAAAATGACAAGTTCTATGTTTGTTCTGGAAATGAAGTCTGTTTCAAAAACTAATCGAGCTATGATTTCAATGTAGCTTATCAATTGGAAACAGATTTATCAACTTTCTGACTTTCTTTGGTTTCCACAAGCTCTACTACTTTCCGGCTTTCCTTGTAAACACTACACAAACACAGCTGATATACTTAAGCTCGACTTTAGCGGGCCAAATATAGTTTTTCCCGTCCTCCTGTTAGCAATTTTTTGACTTCGCCTAATGCTTGTTTGTTCAGTCTTTTAATTGCATTAAGATTCCTTGGCCATCAATTTGAGTTCTATGAATTCTTAATCGACTGGAAAATTCTCCTTGGGAAGAATCCCTTTGGACGACTTTTTGTACGGGTGTTTTTTTTCTTGTTTTTTTTAGTGGGACAAGTAAAAGAAAGTCATTGGAGGTGAGGACCTTTTATTGTCGACAGAAGGGGCATCCCAGTCTTGGGTATATAGAGCTGTGAAGTTGTGAAGTTGAAAAATGAAATTTTCGTCTTTGTCTCAAAATTAATCGGGAGATCCTCAGACAGATCTACAGAGGATTCCGTAATTGCTATAAGCAAAACATACTTTTTCCAGTGTTAACAGTTAATTTTTCAGAATACTACAGAAATGCCTAATATGATGCATTTTATTTATTATATGGCTCGTTTATTGCATCACCATTCTTCTAATTTCTTAATTATGTCGGCTATTTGAGATTAATACAAAAAAAAGGAAAAAAGAAGCTTACACCGTTAGGAACATACCGTAACGGTTCCGTTTTAATTTTGAATGTTATTCTTTCGATACACCTGCCACAGATAATTAATTATTTCAGCTGAGATTAAAGATAATCAATAGAAAGCTAACATAAATTGTCACAGATACGCCAAATTCACAAAAATGTAGAAGGAGGGTAGCAAAATATTTTTTTTTTGCAAAATTTTTGAAGTAAAATCTTAAATTACATATTTTGCAACTTACAATTCAACTTACATTTAGGCAATATTAAAGAAGAAAATTGAAAACTCAAGATTTTGGTTGAACTCTCTCAGACAAATTTAGTAAATGAACCTGAAGTGATTATTTTGTTCTGTATAAATGTTATTTTTAATCTTATTGCTTTGATATATGTGCTGATGACAAGCGCTGTAGGCTATATGTGATCGAAATATCCAGACTTCTGTATCTGTTTTCACTGTAATAAATGGACTTATGCCCATATGAACGTTTATTTGTTTGGAAAATCTGGGGGTGTGCAAAAAATCTACTAGGTTATTGCTTCCTGTTCTTATCCTCAATTCACGCCCCCTGAAAAGTGCTACAGACATTTGTGAATATACTTAACAGACATAATACTATTGACAGAATAACGCTTACAAGCGTACGTTACAAACTAACGTTTTTATTGTCTAGTAAAGTTTTTGATGTTAAAGGCTTAACATCGAAATGAAGGGGGGGAATTTTGATAAAAATCGTTATGTCGTTGAGTTACGTCATTGAGTTATCGTTAGGTCATTATGTGTCGTCAATAAAGTGTTGATTTCAAGCTAAAGCCTCGGCCAAATTAAAGTCACTCTTCTGGACAAACTCAAAATTACGCACGACTACAGCGCCAATCATGCATCCCTTTCGCAGTTATACGAGTTGAACATTTTCAAACTTTCAAGGATAAAATTTATGACTGACTAATCAGATTAAAGATTTTAAGGCATAATTTTTTGAAATTAGAAAAGATGGAAACTAGCAGTAGCAGTTCGTTTTTGTGTATGCCGAATTGTAGACAATATCAAGGAAGAATTTAGTGTTGACATAAGCTTTTTAACCCATTTCTTGTTTTTTTTTCGATTTTCTGTTTTTATAGAATGACCTTAAAATCATGGAGAAATAAACGCAATTCGTTAATCTGGGCTTGTTTTTAGTGACAGACGTAACTATTGAATGGCTTTGGCGTGGACATTTCAAGATTTTTACTAATATCCGTTGAAGATACGATGTTTTTCGTATAGTTCAACATTTTTTTTTTGCATTTTCTTGAGTGTTGCTTGTATGTTCTCCAATATGTGCTTTTTAGTTTTTGAGTGTTTTCTATTTGCTTGATTATGGTTTATTGACGAAGATCCTTCTGAAGTCCAACCAAACATAACGTGTTCAAAAAGAAAAAAGAACGATTACTTTCATAAAAATGCGTAGTAAAAAGTATGCTTTAATTTAATTGGCTTTCACCTGTGACGCATTTTTGTAAACCTATTACATTACTTCTTATTTACGGAGAGAAGGATGACGCCTGATGTTTTAAACCTGATTGGTTAAAACTTCAAGTGGGATGAACTAAAGAGAGGTAAAAATCTTATGAAGAGAATCACGGATTGAGTTCCTTTTTTTGTTTGGGGGGGGGGGGCATCCAGTCTCGGAATGGATTACCCCATCCTCCGTTTATGCTGGTGGCGCGTGATCACTGACATTATTAAGGGCTTTATCTTACTCGGTCTAGCTTGTTTCTTTTATGCGTTACAAATTTTTTTTTTCTCCCGATAACATTGAAAAAGAGAAGACGTTTCCTCGATTTGGCTTAGTTCTGCCCCAATTTCTTTCGCTCCATTTAACGTTTATTCGTTTCACGGTCTAAGCTCGTTAAATTTACAGCTAAGATTATAGGAATTTTGGGTTAGGAGGAAAATTACAATGCCTAAGGTAGATAGGACATGATGGTTTATTTGGAAAGAAAGAACATATTTACTCGGCAAATATAATTGAAAGGGTAATTTGAAAAGCAGGAAAAATTCTCCATTGCAAATGGAATTTGGTTTCTATTTATATTATTTAGGTTACAAAATCAAGGAAAAAAGTTATTTAAGATGACCTTTATTAGGTCAAGTTAAAGTTTGATAAATGATGGGTGTGTGTGGGGGGGGGGGGCTGGCCACCATCCAATCGATGAATCCCGTCCGAAGTTTTAATGACCACCATTCCAGAAATCCTTATATGCCCCCAGGGTCTAACTTACAACCCTTGTTCCAGGACTCTGGGAGGTGTGTGTCAACCTTGGAGGCATTGTTGTATTTTTTAGACCATTTTTAAATAAATGGCTCACTCACATTTTCAATCAGATGCTTTTGGGGAAAGAGGACGTGGGTGAGGGAGGCTAATTGCCCTTTGATCACTTTTGACTCTGAAAAGACACCATAACTTGGGATTTTCAGTTGAATGAGCCCCCTCTTAAGTTTTTACGACCACCCCTTCCATAAAAATCTTATATGTTTATAATTTACAACTAGTATAACTTATGGCCATTGCCCTAAGGGCTATGAGGGTGTCATCCTCAAAGAGATGATTACTGGACCCTTCAACTACGCTGAAGAAAATTACTATCTTGAAATTTTGATTTTAATGTGTTTGGCTAAATAATTGCCGGGGATGGGGTGATTGTCCTCCAATCACTTTCGACTCTCGAAAAGGGCATTAGAATTTTCAATTTCCAATCGGATGATCCCTTTCGAAGTTTCTACAATTCCTTCTATACGAAGTGCCCTGGTCAAAATTAAAAATACATTGTCCCAACATGGCTCTTTATTTAGACATTGGACTACCTATGATTTGTTGAGTTGAAGGATTCAACTTATATTGGGCAACTAGTCAATTTTTCTGACAATCGCTTATACTCAACATTAACATCAATAGAAATCGATGGTTAAATTTACAAGGATGATCATTGATACAATACTAATGTTGTCTGTTACTCTGCTTTCTTTTCCGTGTGAATCTGGAGTTTGCCATGGGGGGGGGGATAATTCCTTCGTCCTGTTCTTGTTCGAATTATTATTGAGACAGTTTCCACAATCTCATCATCGGAATAAAATTTTGGGAGGAGCAATATCAAAAACATCAGTTTTGACCAAATTAGCCCAAGTGAAGAGCTGACGTTTACATCAAAGAGAATAGAAAGCTTATAAAGATTGGTTCTTTTGTGGTCTAACAATGGAGGATAGGGATTAAACACTACTTTTGCCAAAATATAGTATAGTTCAAAGTTCTCCTTGAGTCTAGTGGCTTAAAGCCCTGTTTTCACCGTGTAAAAACAGTTTCTGTTCTTAAAAAAAAACATACTTTTGTGATAAAAAAAAGTCGTTGCAAATGCGCCTGTTTTGCCTTCTTGTGCCTTGAAAGTACCTATGGAGACTGGAGCTGCCTGAAAAAGTAAAAAAAGCACTGGCGACTTTGCCTTAAAAAGCCATAATGAAGACACGGCCTAACTAAAAAATTAGAAAATTTCAAAGAGAGCTGACTATTTTATAAAGTTTATCTTCTATGCCATAATATTAAAGCTGAGATTACTCTACAAGTGATAATTAAACGGTAGTTTTTTTTTCGACTATTATTTAAAATCAAAATTTTTTAAAGTCAAAACTTTGCCTCAAAAAGCCACAGCGAAGACACGGCCTGATCAAACAAGTAGAAAATTTTAAAGAGGACTAAATATTTTATAAAGTTTATCTTCGATGCCATAAGATTAAAGCTGAAATTTCTCTACAAGTGATAATTAATCGGTAGTTGTTTTTTTTTCGAGAATTATTTAAAGTCAAAATTTTTCAGTCAAAACTTTGCCTGAAAAAGCCAAAGCGAAGATGGCCTGATGAAAAAAAAGTAGAAAATTTCAAAGAGGACTGTACATTTTATAAAGTTTATCTTCGATGCCATAAGATTAAAGCTGCAATTTCTCTACAAGTGATAATTAATCGATAGTTTGTTTTTTTTTCGACAATTACTTAAAGTCAAAATTTTTAAGTCAAAACTTTGCCTGAAAAAGCCACAGCGAAGACACGGCCTGATCATAAAAGTAGAAAATTTTAAAGAGAACTGAATATTTTATAAAGTTTATCTTCGATGTCATAAGATTAAAGCTGAAATTTCTCTACAAGGGATAATTAATCGGTAGATGTTTTTTTTTTTCGAGAATTATTTAAAGTCAAAACTTTGCCTGAAAAGTCACAGCGAAGACACGGCCTAATTCAAAAAGTAGAAAATTTCAAATAGAACTATTTTTCATTTCCTAACATGTGCATTATAAAAAAAAATTAAGTAAAACATTTCAAAAGCCGTTTCACAGAGCTAAGTTTAATTAAAACCATGTTTAAAAATAGGCAAAACTTTTTTTTTTATAAAATTGCAGCAGTACAAATGTAGCATATATAAATATAGTACATGTTAACATATGCTATGTTAATATAGCATTTAGTAATATGGTACAGCACATATTAATATAATGCATATTTACATCGCACTTATTAATAAAGCACATATTAATATAGAAACTATTAAATGTTATACAGTTTACCGATGCCCTTATTAAAATAGCACATATCAATGCGGCATTATAAATATAGTATATATTGACATGGCATGTTAATATAGCATATATCTATTTATATGTATTTATTTATGTATTTGGCATGTAGCATAAAAGGTAGCGCCACGTGTTCGGTACTTGAAACATTAGGCGATAAATATTTGGTTCGGAAATGGGGAAAGATGGGGAGTGCTTAACTTATGAGCGGCCCCTTTTTTCTAAAGAGAAATTTGCGTCTGAACAAATTTGAATTCAAACATTAAAATAACATATTAACCCAATTTATGGATATGAGAAGGATGATTGCATTCAATTCTTGGGTTTTTATAGGGGGAGACAATTTTTACGGGGTGGTCTATAAGGAAGGAATGGGTTGATTTGACATTCAATAATCGAGATTTAATGGGGATCGAGAAGTTATGGAAGTTGATGTATATGGCACATTAGAACCAAGTCAAAAGTTCATGTTCAGTGCCATAAGATTAAAGCTGAAATTTCTCTGTAAGTCATAATTAACAGCCATTTTTATTTTTATTTTCGAGAATTAGTTTAAAGTCAAAATCTGGTATGGACAAAATACCCCTCGGATAGCCTGGGAAAATTCTGGTAGGTTAATCAGGATCATTATTTTTAAGATGGTAGGCCTACTGGGAAAGATTTTTATTTATTTTTTTATTGCTCCCTGCATTTGAAAGTACCTGAAAAGCCAAGAATAGAGCGGTCTCCAGTCAAACAGAGTCAATTGCTAGTTCGCGCTGGTGATTTTTCTTTAGGACACTAGCACCAATTTCCAATCTTAAAAATTCCCATACTTGGTTAACATCCACTAGTCATTTTTTTCCTTGTGGACGTTTACCTCTACTAAATTTGTATTTTCTCTTGTGGCTTAGAGGAAGCAGTCTGGTTATTAATCTTTTCTTCTGGTCACAATAAAGCTCATTTGTTTGTTCCTTTCTTCCTGCATAGCGTCTTTTTTCTTTTTGGTAAGGTCTAATCTCTTATATTAGAAATCATCTGGGCATATAAATACCCATTAATGAAAATCATTAAAGTCACTGGCAACTCAATATTTATCTCCGAGGGAAATGCGATAGAATCGTTGAAAAATCAAGAAAGGAAGCCTGGAAATATATCGCAAATCTAGAAATGTCACTTGGGGCGTTAATTTGTTCTTATTAGTTGTGCAGAGGAATAATTGTGATTTAGCAATGGATGTCTTTTTGTGCTTTGGGTGTATTAAATATTGGAGAATGGCACACCCAGAAGTCCAGTCGGGGGAGGCTAAAATCAAAACATTCCAGTTTGGAACAGAGATGTCGTATGCTCTCTATCCTTCATTATTCCAATCAAGATACCAAGTAAACAGTTCGTGGTAACGAAATTTAAGTAAAGAGCGATTCGTCCCAATAGTAGCAAAAACTCTAAAAAAACGAAATTTTGATAACAGTAGATGCATCAAACGAACTGATTTTTTATACTGATTCCAAATATAACGATTCATTAAGTTTAATGTTACCCTTCAGAAGCTACGAGCCTGAGGAAATTTCCCTGGTTTTCGAACAAGGGGTGAATACCCGCAAAATGTCAAGGAATCTTAAAGAAAATCATTCTATAAGATTTAGTGTATCGGAAGAATGTAACGGATGCGTGTTTATTATTTTGTTTGTGTATATATTTTTTCAGGGATAATTTTTCTGAACATATAGTCGTAGAAGACTGGGAGATGGCTTATTCCAAGAGAAATTAAAAGTTCTAGTTCCCTTTTTAAGTGACCAAAAAGATAGGATGGGAACTAGTCTCCCTCTCAACAACTCTTTTCTCCCTAGCGTTGTCCGATCAAAATATTGAGATAGTCATTTTGGTTCAACATAGTTGAAAAGTCCAATTACTACGCCTCTGGGGATGACATGACCCCCTACAACCCCCGTGGGAAAGACTGCAAGTTTTGAAATTTGCCCATTGTTTACATATAGTTTTTGTTTTTGGGAAGTATACAAAAACTTTTCAGGGGAGTTTCTCTAGGGTAGATTTTTCAAGGGTAAAATTTTACGTGGGAAGGGAGTTTCCGGGGATTTATTTTCCAGGGAAAATTTAAACTATAAGGAATTCTTTTTATTTGTCTTACCGTCTTTTTAGCACCTCAATTTTACGTGTGGATCTTTTTTTTTGGGGGGGGGGGAATTCTCTGTGAGGTTGAAATATTTTTGGAGATTTTTCTCGGGGTTGTGGTTTTCACCAGAGAAATTCTCCAAGGGGCAGTTTTCCGCGGGAGAAACTCTCCATTGGTGTGGGGGAGTTTCCTGAAAAAAATTTTCACAAGGAATTTTTACCAAGGATGGAAATGTCTAGAGCAGGGGATTTTACGCGGGAAAAATTTTCCTAGAAGAATTTTGTATGATGGGAAGTTTTTCACGGTCGGTGGAGGTGTATTTCTCGGAATTATTTGAACAAGATCAGAAATTAAATTTGAAAAAAAAACAAGTATTTTAACTGAAAGTAGGGAGCAAAATCAAAACTTACAACGAACAGACATTATTCCGTATCAAGGAGGGCTAACTTAAGTGTAAAGAGCGAGGTATTGAGGAGGGGCTTGAATTTTTGTCCCAATTCTTTAAGAGCAACTCGTGAAACACAAGGAACGTTTAAAAGGAATAAGAAACTTTTAAGGACTAAGAACCTTTAGCATGAAGAACAAGGTATTGACGTGGAGGGATCTCCCCTCGTAGTGGAATAATTTCTGTTTGTTTTAAGTATTAATGTTGCTCCCTGTTTTAAGTTGAAAAAACTTGTTTTTTATTTAATCACGCGATGAAATGGTATTTATTAACACTGAAAGCCTTTATTCACCATGTTTAGCACAACAATTCACAACCATTTAAGTGTTATGACACACATTTTAAAACAAAAATACGCACTTTAATGCAAACTGAACAAATAAATTATAGAACTTAGCTCCAATGTGCCATATCCATCAACTTTCATAACTTTTTAATCCCTATCACATCTCGATCATTGAATGTCAAATCAACTAATTCCTTCCGTTTATACCACCCTGTAAAAATTTTCTCCCATACAAAAACCAAGAATTGAGTGCAATCATCCTTCTCATATCCACAAACTGGGTTAAGATGTGATTTTAATGTTTGAATTCAAATTTGTTCAGACGCAAATTTCTCTTTAGAAAAAAGGGGCGATTCATAAGTTAAGCACTCCCCATCCTCCCCCATATCCGAACCAAATATTTATCGCCTAATGTTTCAAGTATCGAACACCTGGCGCTACCTTTTATGCTACATGCCGAATACATAAGTAAATACATATAAATATATGCGACGTCTATATATGCTATATTTATATATGCTGCATTGATATGTGCTATATTAATAAGGGCCTCGTTAAAATGTACGACATTTAATATGTTCTATATTAATATGTGCTTTATTTAATAAGTGCTATGTTAATAGGGGCTATATTAATATGTGCTGTACCATATTACTAAATGCTATTTTAACATAGCATATATTAACATGTACTGTATTTATATGTGCTATATTGGTAGTGTTGCAATTAAAAAAAAAAGTTCTGCCTATTTTAAAAATAGTTCTAATTTAACTTAGCTCTGTGAAACGGCTTTTGAAATGTAAAAAAAAAAATGTGTGCCGGACATGTTTTGGAACGAAAAATCAGAAAAGAATAAGATTCTAATATTGAATAACCTCATTAAATATGAGATTAAAGGTTAATTTTTATTTTGGAATTCTTCAGAAGTCGTCAAATCTATCTTTGGAAGAATAATTAAGGGAGAGAGGGGAAACAAAATTGG
>NC_088881.1:30067542-30184031 GCF_032884065.1 Artemia franciscana
CACTGTTTGCCACCCTTTTTTTGCCATTTTCATTGTCAGTCTGAATTCGCCACAGAGTTTTTCGGTATTCTCATCTCAAGTAGGCCTATATAAAGCAAGAAATTCTGAACTAGAGAAATTTGGCGACTCCAAGGATTTTACGCTCTTGATTATGGTTATAAGCGAAAAGCAAAAAGTTTCTTTTTAATTGAGTTTATTTTATTTTAAGCAATTCAGCTGCTTTTAGTCTCCACCTCCTTTCTTTTTTTCTTAAGATTCAAGCTTTCCCTTTCCAGACTGCTAGAATGCAGACTTAATAAATCATTTAGTTTGACCTCGTGTTAAGTATTTATGAAAGAATGTGAAAAATAACCTTTTTTCAGATGGATTTTTTTTTTAATTAAATACTTTAATGGCATGACAAATGTATAGTTAAATTGTGAATGAAAAAAAAGAACAGCTCTTTTTTATTGAATTTTTGATAATTCAACTGCTTTTTTGCCTGTGTTTGCCACTCTTTCTTTTGTCATTTTCATTGTCAGTCTGAAGTCGCCACAGCGCTTTTCGGCATTCTCATCTCAAGTCCTATATAAAGCAACAAATTCTGAACGAGAGGTATTTGGTGACTCCAAGAATTTTACCCTCTTGATTGTGGTTATAAGTGAAAAGCAAAAAATTTCTTTTTAATTGAGTTTATTTTATTTTAAGCAATTATCTTTACGTTAATTAAATACTTTAGTGGCAGGTCAAATTTACAGTTGAATTGTGTTTATAAAAGAAAAAAAGTACAGGTCTTTTTTCTGTTGAATTATTGATAATTCAATTGTTTTTTGCCATCATTTTCCACTCTTTCTTTTGCCATATTCATTGTCTGTCTGAAGTCGGCAACGAACTTTTTGATTTTCTCATCTCAAGTAGGGTTATATAAAGCAAGAAAATCTGAACTAGAGATATTTGGCGACTCCAAGAATCTTACATTCTGGATTGTGCTTTTGAACGAAAAGTGGAAAGTTTCAATTCAATTGAGTTTATTTTATTTTAAGCAATTCAACTGCTTTTAGTCTCCGCCTCATATTCTTTCTTTTTTTAAGGTTCAAGCTTTTGTTTTTCAGCTTGCTAGAATGCAGGCTTCTAAATTATTTAGTTTGACCTTGTGTTAAGTGTTTATTAAAGAATGTGAAAATTTTTTTTTTTCAACAGAAATTTTCAATTATTTTTATTTTAATTAAGTACTTTAATGGCACAACAAACTACAGTCTGATTGTGTTAATGAAAGAAAAAAGAGAATCGTTCTTTCTTTCAATTGAATTTTTAATAATTCAACTGTTTTTTTTGCCACTTTTTTTGCCATTTTCATTGTCAGTCTAAAATCGCCACAGAGCTTCTCGAAATTTTGAATTAGAGATATTTGGCGGCACCAAGAATTTTACACTCTTGATTATGGTTAAAAGCGACAAGCAAAAAGTTTTTAATTGAATTTATTTTAACTAATTCAACTACCTTTAGACTCCACCTCATTCTCTTTCCTTCTTCAAGCTTCCGGAGATAAACGAAGTTGCCAGAAAGCTTTCCGACTTTCTCAATTCAAGTATAAAGCAAGAGATACTGAAGGGGGTCACTTCTTTGAATGCAATCTCCACTCAAGTCGATGAAGCGATAAAGAGTTTTATTGACGAGCATGTCAAAATCCAAATTAAAAGAAGCGGAGAGATGCTGAATAAAACTGCTGAGGATATCGTATCCCTTCTTGATAAGGCTATCGAAATAGTCTATGGTCCCCAGGTAAATGGGACATTAAGAATCAGCAGAGACCTTATTAACGATTATGAACCTTTTAGGTGAGTTTTGTTTCAGTTCTTTTTCAGTGTTACTACCCAGATGGGCTTCAGGGGCGGGTAAGAGGAGGGAGCAAGAACGCATCCAGGATTTTTTCTGTGTGTGGGGGGGAGGGGTTTATGAAAAAACTTTAAAAACGTATAAAAATTCTTTATATGAATTTTGTTACGTTTTTATGAGTCAGATATTTTTTTCAGAGGGGGGTCCCACCCCCCTCAGGGCTAGCCTTGGGAGGGAAATAGAAAAAAAAACTTATGAATGATAGCTTAAAGCTGGACAGTTCAGCTAATGGTTGTCAAACAACTTATTGGCAAGAATTAACTAACCAATATATCAATACCAACAAAGAGAAGGTAAATTGTGAGATGTTTAGTTAAGTCGCTCCGGATTCAGGGAGAGAATAATAATCCTTCGTAAATTATAGCTTCACTTTAAACAGTTAAGTGAAAGTTGGTTTTGCACATATCTTTTTTTTGCCATAATAAAAATATAATAAATAAAAATAAAAATTAATTAATAATTAATTAAAATATTAATTATAATAATAATTAAAAACTAATTAATAAAAATAAAAATTAATAAATAAAAAAACATAATAAATAAAAGGTGAAAAACCATAATTCAGATGGGGGGGGGGGATTCCATGGACCGATTATAAATGGAGAGATAAAGGAAAAATACTAAGTTAAGACGGTAAGAACAACGTATTCCATTTTGATACGCTATGACAATGCTGTTTGAGTATGAGGGACAAATCAATATCTATTATTAATTATAATAATTCATTATGAATTTTTTAATAACTTAACATTTAGTAATAAAATTTATTAATTAATTTAATTTGTAATTAATTAATTATTGATAAAAATTATGGATAAATCATTGAAGATCCTTTTAAGATGGTTTTGGAAGAGTTAATAAACAGACACCAGTTCAGATTTAATTTGAAAATTTATATAACCACATTTATATCATTAAACCCTTAAGTCTTATGACATCGTTTCTGTTAGGCTTAAAAATCGTATTAAATATTTTCAATTAATTTCTGAGACCATACTGGCTAATCAAGACAAACACAAAATCGAATAGAGAAGAAGGACGAGGACAACTAACACCCAATGGTTGTTAAAGAAAAGAAAAGAAGAACGAGGACAATTAACAGCCAGTGGATATTTTAGTTTTGTGTTTTGTTTCAAGGCTTTTTTTTTTTTTTTTTTTTTTTTTTTTTTTTTTTTTTTTTTTTTTTTTTTTATCAGTTTATTTTGCACTGAGGACGGTCAAGCGGAGGTCTTGACGGAAATGTTTGCATAATTTTCAATTTTTTCACTGGCTGTGTCCTCGTTCTTCTTTTCTGTGCGATTTTGTGTTTTGATATTTTCAAACTTCTTATTTAATTGCCAAAAATAGTTTGCGTCGGATTGCATTCAAATAGAGAATCAGCATGTTAATATATCACACTAATATAATCACACTACGATGCTCCCTATCTACATTATCCTGCTGAGCCTCCCTTTGAGAAGAGCTTAGCAAACGGGGTTTGTGATAATTACCTCGAACACATCAAAACGGTTTGTGATAATTACCTCGAACACATCAAAACGCAGATACGATCTTTAGGTTTAACAGCATCGACACAGCAAAATAGTATTTTATAATAAACAAAATTCATTATAATAAACTAATTCCCATCTACCGAGGAAAAAAGGTTTATGGAGACTTGTTTACTGCAGATATCGTAAATATCTAATATATTTTACAGGTCGTTTCAAAAATAGAAATGTTGTAGCTCGTCATGGTGTTACTGATGCTTTTGCGCGAATGGCCAGTGTGGCATCTAATATAATTGCAAATACTAATAATGTGGTTTCTGTCACTGCCCTTTAATCTGCTTTTTTCACCGTAATACTGGTTGAATTGTTTTTTGTTTGGTACTTAGTAGCGATATTGTTGTTTTTTGTCGTGTGTTGTGTTATATATGTTGGTTTTGATATCGTTAGTTTTTTATGATATTGATATGCTGTAATACTGCATTGAACCTTCTAAAGCTGATCTAACTTTTATCTAAAGTTGATCTAACATTTCTAACTTGTTGCAAATGTCTAACTCTAGAAGCAGCAGCATTTTATTTGCTATTAAAAGAATAAGAAGATCAATTCTGCGCCTATATATTCCGCAACATTTCATTTTTAATTAGAAGGAAAGAAAATTGTATCATTTTTATTCAACGCAGTATTATTGAGTTCAAGAACAGCTAGTGAACTTTTTCAGTCAATGGACCGGTAACTTGCTTTGACCCTGAAGTGCTCTTATTATTATTAATAAGAACATCTTTATTAATAACCTGTCCCTATTTGGAACTCTTATGCGTTTCGTCTTAGAAAAGGCAGTGTGGTCTTAGAAAGAAAAAGAAAAAAGTGCAGCAAAGAATGTTACAGGAATACCAGTTCATCTGGAGAACTGACAACTACTGGGTGACATTTTCTCCTGATTAAATAAACATTGATGCTGAAAAAAAAAACGTTAAGTATGAAAAGAGGTGGTAGTCTGACGAGAGGTAGAGACATGACTGAATCACAGCAGACGATATGGACATTTGCTATGCCTGCTTCGGTTATCGTTAACGAACGCATGCGGAACCTGACTTGCCTTGCAGAGTTGACTATTGAAAATCTCACAGAAGATATCTCCTTGATATCTTCCAGGAGAGCTAGAAATCTGGACATAGAAAAGATAGTTCGATACATTGAGCCCCTAGAATCCTTCGGGTAGGATTCACAGCTGCTGAACGTGGCTACTGGTGTCCGCGCTTTATTTTGTAAACGCAGACGATGTCAAACTTGTTAGAGAAAAAAATATTAAGAGCATGGAAGTGAAAGAAATTGACATATTGGTCTTCAGAAAAAAGAATAAAGCGGTAACTATGGCTTAGAAGTCATCTGTGGTGATAGATAGCGAGAGAAAACGGTCGAACCAATTCTAATCTTTCAGCGTATAGCCGCAGTGACTAGCACCAATGGTTGTGACTTGAACCTGGTTCTGTTGTTCGAGCTCTGTACTTTTCCACCATCGCTCTTTAGTTCGTTCGAGGTGATGAGGACAGCTGACAAAGCCTATCTAACAATGCATTGATGCAAATTTTGGGGGCTCGATGGTCCAGTGACATTGCCAACTTTCCAGAGAATTTTTGACGGTGGCTGGCTAGCGACCGTGGACTGCCAGATCCACGTACTCTAAGGTAGCAGATACTTACGTAGATTATGTCTAAAGAGATATCGTAGGTTTTGACTCTTACACTGATACACCAACGATGGAAAATTGCACAAAGCTGTAGAAAACCAAAGGTATATTCGGTCCAACGATTGAATTTTTTCCCAACATGAAGATTGTCAAAAGTAATGAGTAATATTTTCTAAAATAAACAACGCTTCATTGACTTACTTACGGTGAGGCTGGTGAACTCAGGATGTAAAATTCTACATGATCAGGGTGATGTCGATGTCTTCATTGCACAAACTGCAGTCAGATGTGCTGAAACCTTGTCGACCACTTTGATTTGGAATGATGCCGACATATTAGCCTTTCTGCTGTACCATGCAAAGCTTGATGTATGTGATATATTTATGCATGAAATAAAATAACCACGCATGAAAATAACTGACGAGTTTATAACATAAAAAGGACCAAGAACAAACTAGGAACCGAAGCTGCAGAAAATCTACTCGTTCGCCTCACAATTTCTGGCTGCGATAAAACATCCTGACTTCACGGCGTAGGGAAATTAGCAGTGGTTTCCTTGTCATTTGAAGATAGTATTTTTAAGGATGCTTGCAAGATCTTTATGACACCAGGATCCAACCACTAGGAGATCATTGAAGCCGGAGAGAAAGTTTTGCCTCACATATACAAAGGGAAAAGTAATGAGAAGACCATGAAGGATTTCCGGGTGCGGGCATTTACTGTGCGGGTTGCAGGTTCAAATACTTTCATTCAGGCCGAGCGGCATCTTCTCACTTTGGCTATCGCAAAGTACCACTTTTATAGACACTTCCAATTCCAATTCGATACAGCTTGAAGAGTGGCGGCTGGCGCCTCTCTTTGTCACGGAACTTGTATCATCTCATTATGACAGAGGCTTCACCAGCACCAGAAAATCTGTTGTAGATGGTTCAGAGATAGTGCACCAGCGGGTGCAGTGAGTGCGAGGAGTGTAGTGGGGCGTTATGTGCTAATGCTGCTGCAAGACAGAATGAGGACGATTAAGAAGAATTAGCTTTAGGTTGGGCTTTAAAATCAAAGCGTTCTTGTAATTAATTTATCTGAGTTCTAAAGGTTCCTTTTTATAACTGATTGATCTGAAGTTTTGATCAAGTTATGCTTAGCAACCCCTCATATTGCAGGCCCATCAGAGGTGGAAATCAGGTAAATAGTAAAAAAAAACGGCTTTTTAAGCTCATATTTGGCAATACATTACTTTATTTGATATAAAATGATCCTTTAGTCGTAGGAATCCGTCAAATAATGATCTGCGTACTTTACCCACCCTTCCCCCCACTCTGTGAAGGTGAAAATTGATACTGGGGTATGGAAAACTGAATTTCTGACGTCGTATTCGGATTTGTCATGCTTGATTTGTAGGAAACGAATATTTAAACTCCAAAATATTTATAAACACAAAAACCAAGTTTCCTCCCTCATTTTCTCCTTTCAAGGGCAAATTTGGGGCACTTGTTCAAGAGGAATTTGGGCGGATTTTTTGCAATTAACCTGATTTTTTCTGAACATTTGTTGTAGAAAAAAATTCTGTCGCAATTTTCTCGAGATAAAACCTTATTTGTACTCCACTATAGTGAACAGAAATTGGTTGGCGAAATTGACTTATGCATTGTATGTTCAATTATAGTATTAATTTTATATTATAATACGTTTTTATGATGTTACTTATTGTAATATTATAAAAATAATAATATTATAAAATAATATAAAATGATAATAAATATAAACTCAAATATGGTGACAACATGTCCTATAATTGAATACTTAATGTAAATGTCCTGTAGAAAAATGAGTGCGTTACGTACGGAAAAATAGGGGAACAGAATAATGCTATCAACGATGGCTATGAGCTTTTTTCTGTTTCTTGTGACTTGATTGCCTTACTGATTTAAAGTTTTTAATTCCTTTCCTGTGAATTCTATCTAACTTGAGACATGGTTGAGTTAGCTTATTGTCAGTTGCAAATGACTCAAGGAACAGAATTGCCCGGATTCTCTTTCATAGGATCTTTTCCGTGTAGTTTTTTTCCTTTTTTTTCTTTTCTTTCTTTTCTTTCTTTCTTTCTTTAGAGGAGAGTAATCCTTTCTGTTCTGAGAAATAAAAAAAAATATGGAAAAACATAACAACGGAACGATAACGGACAAGTAGGGGGACGAAACACAAGACAGATAGTGGAAAAAACATAGAGACGGATATAGGCAATAGAATGATAACGGACAATTAGGAGGATAAAGAACAAGACAGATAACGCGTAAAACAGAGTCAGATATGAGATTTAAAACACTAGCTAACAAGTAGGGGGACGAAAACCAAGACAGATAATGTGAGATTGAAGTGTGGGCATACAAGACAGGTATGCCATATTTGAAAAAAGGAAGAGAGACGCGCAAAAGATGCTAAAATGCGATTTTCCTTGGTTTTCAAGACGTGTAAAACCTCCAGTGAAAGGTTTTAGGCTATGATAGATCCATGGGCTATCTGAGAATGTACGTATTCTTGTATTTCTTTGGGCAAAAAAAGATATTTTATGGCAGATAATGGTGCTTTGTTGTCATAAAATCTTTTTTGTTATTTAAAAATGACGTTAGATGTTATAATTTCCTTTATTTGAGCTTTTGCTCAATATTCCACGACCAGTAATTCGAAATAATCACCCTGAAACAACACCATATACTAAGTGCTTTCGCTTATAGATAAATAGATTTAAAAAGCGCCACAGAGGAATGAAAAATTATTATTACATTACTACACTGCTCACTACATTATTTAACATATGAAACAAAGAAGAAAAAAATAATAAATGGAAAAATAAAATTAAATAGTCAAGAAAAACGAGGGAAGTGTCAGCCATTGGAACAATATGAAGCGAAAATAAGCAGATATTTCGAAAAGGACCTCCGCCAAGTCGTCCTCAGAGCTAAGTAAAAATAAAAAACGAAAAAAACAAAATCTAACCTTTTGAAAGAAATTTAATAGAGATGAATACACTTCGTCTCTTGTTAGAGACGAAGAACGTCTCTTGTTTGGTGTGTATTCGTCTCTTCTTAAGTTTACTTCAAATTTTAGATTTTGTTTTTTTTCGTTTTTCATTTTTTCTTAGCTCTGAGGACGACTTGGCGGAGGTCCTTGTCGCAATATCTGCGACAAGGAGGTCCTTGTCGCAATATCGCTTCATATTATTCCACTGGCTGACACTACCCTCGTTTTCCTCGGCTATTTGATTTTATGTTCATTTATTATTTTTTCTTCTTTGTTGTATACGTCATATATAGCCAGTGTGGTCTTAGAATGTATTCACTATATTACTGGCGGTTAAGTCACAGGAGGTGGTAAACTTATTATTGCATTACTACATTGCTTTTGTTGACAAATTTTGTTGTTTTTTCTTGACAAATGTGATTGATGTGGCTCAAATATGTGCTGTTTTTATTTTTATTTTCCAATTATCCGTTTTATTTTTTAGAAGATGCTTAAAAGAAACTAGAGAAGTGAAATAGAATATCTGGTGGACTCGATGCTAAAATGGATCAGGATTAGGTTCAGGATCATTTATTAACAATATATGTATAACAAAACAAATAACGTAAAAATAACCTCTCCCACAGTGGGCTTGGTGGCCCGACAAACAGGGAAAGATGAAATAAAAATAAATTGAACTTACTTGACTTTATTCTGAACTTACATTTTACTTTATGACACATTGAGCTCTGAGAGAAGGAAGATCCGTGATCTTCCTTCTGGCGAAAAATACAAATTTCGACATTTTTGCTGACAGGCGCTTGAAACCAATGCAGTTATATCCTCTGATAATCTGAATCTTTCAAGAGTTAATTAATTATATCTATAATTAAGTGATTTCTTATATGTGTGTTTGTTTACCAATTTTCTTTTCTAGGTTTTATGGTGATCTCGTAGTATGTGGCGTTGTATTATCAATATTTATCATCCTTGCATTAGGATTAATGTGTGGATGCTGCGGGTCAAAACCTACAATTCGCCATGATGGATGTGGCACTAGAGCTGCCGGTGGCAGTTGGATTAAATTGTAAGTAAACACCATTTGGGTAATGGCAAATTCCCTCCGTAAAATCCCTTCCTCTGTAAAGCTTCCTCTTGTATAATTCGACCATACACAAAATTGAACAGCCACAGAGAAAGTACAGAATAGGTACCTCAGAATGTCGATTAGACATCCAAGGGGTAACAAAAGGATCATATATGATCAGATACAAAAGATCAGGTAATAGCAAATTTCCCTCCGTAAAATTCCTTCCTGTGCAAAGCCTCCTCTCATATAATTCGACCATACGTAAAATTGAACAGCCACAGAGAAAGTACAAAATAGGTTCCCCAGAATGTCGATCAGATATCCTAAGGGGTAACAAAAGGATCATATATGATCAGATACAAAAGATCAGGTAATGGCAAATTTCCCTCCGTAAAATTCCTTCCTGTGCAAAGCCTCCTCTCATATAATTCGACCATACGTAAAATTGAACAGCCACAGAGAAAGTACAAAATAGGTACCCCAGAATGTCGATCAGATATCCTAAGGGGTAACAAAAGGATCATATATGATCAGATACAAAAGGATCAGGTAATGACAAATTTCCCTCCGTAAAATTCCTTCCTGTGCAAAGCCTCCTCTCATATAATTCGACCATACGTAAAATTGAACAGCCACAGAGAAAGTACAAAATAGGTACCCCAGAATGTCGATCAGATATCCTAAGGGGTAACAAAAGGATCATATATGATCAGATACAAAAGGATCAGGTAATGGCAAATTTCCCTCCTTAAAATTCCTTCCTGTGCAAAGCCTCCTCTCGTATAATTCGACCATACGTAAAATTGAATAGCCACAGAGAAAGTACAAAATAGGTACCTCAGAATGTCGGTCAGATATCCTAAGGGGTAACAAAAGGATCAGATATCAAAATAGGTTGTAGGACAGGCTGGTTGGTCTGTGATCGGTTTCAACTTTAAAAAAAAGGACTAGAACTCTCAATTTCCGATTTAATGAGCATCACCAGAAATTTCTACAACTACGATGAGGAGGAGGCTAAGGGAGGAAGGAGCAGTCCTCCTCCTACGCAAAATAAATTTTGCTCTTTCTGGGTTTTAATGTTACTTTTTACTTTCGTAATAACGATGTTTTACGAAATCCCTCCAAAAATCTGGAGGGATTACGTATCAATTTCTAACTCTACTCCCTTCCTTAAAACTAATTCTATATTTATCTGAAGGCTCAGTGAGAGTTAGGATGTTTTGGCATTAAATGCGACCTTTGAGGCATCTGTCCCCTTCCTTACTTCAAAACGATCAGGGAACTCAACTTTAGATTTTTCAAGCTCTCATATACAGAAATCTTTTTTTTTTCTTTTTGTTTGCCGAAGAATGGTCATCGGATTTTTTTTTCAAGGATGATCGTATCGAGTTAAGAATCTTAGAAGGTTACGAGAAATCTCATTCGACGAAAAATTCTCGTTGGCCTTATAAAAACCCCATTTTCATTTTTCTTTTCGTTGGTTTTCTAGTCTTTTTTAAAATTAAACTGTTGCTTGTTTATTTGGAATTAGCTAAAAAAAAAATCGAAAAAGAAGTTTTTCAAAGAAAAGTAAAGAGCCATATTAAACTTAAGACCAGCAGGAAAAAACTCTTATAATTATTTAAGCTCAAACGACTGAGAAAATTACTTAAAGAATAAATGAAACACAAAACGAACAGAAATTAAAATCGTAGAAAACATACATGTAGCCGGTACTAATATAGAGGAATAAATGAATCTTAAAATGAGTTAAAAAAAATAAAAATGAGTATTCAAGTCAAACTTAAAACGAACGAAAATCACTACAAAGAGTAGTTTGGCTGCTGCCCCTTTTCTCCTCCCCTAACCGTAAAAGTCTAAAGCGACTTGTGTTATATTGAAAACTGTATGTATCTTGGACCGTTGACTTTAGTTTTCCAAAACAACAACAAAAAATAAATACTAGATTTACGTTGCATGGGCAACGTGAGGTGTTGCGGCAACCTTTGTTCGGCTTCGCCGAGTAAAGTGTTGCGAGAGCAACACATTGGTTTTGTTTCCTCGGTTCGATTAGATGCTGAAGCTGTTAATCTCTAAGGATCATAAAATAAATACTAGGTACACCAACTTGCAAAAGTTGCACACCCCTCATTGCAACTAGCAAAAGTTGCAAACTCCTCATTGCTGAAGATGACTGTAGCCTAACAGCCGAGTGTTACTTGGAAGTCCCCTCATGTCTTACCACGGGAACCAAATTGGTCTTACCATCAAATACACCGAAAACCAATAATAGTTACACCAACTAGCAAAAGTTGCGAACCCCTCATTACCGAAGATGATTATGAGCTAACAGCCGACTGTTGCTTAGAATTCCCCTACATGTCTCACAATTGGTATCGGCCTATTTTTGGTTTCAGTGTGTACTTTACTACTGAATTTGTCAACGACTTTAAACTTTCAAATTGGTATATCTCATGAAGGAATTTGTCTACCAAGAAATGGATGACAGATACATTGATCAGCTCATTAAGAGCTATCGACTGCCGTTGAGAAAATAAATCTATCTGTCTCAGTTCAAAAGTTGAACAGAAAACGTTTTTTTGCCGTGGGCCAAGTTTCCAACGTCATTACTTAGAAAGGAGCAAAGGATAAACCCTAATTTCTTTCGCAATGAGAGAACTTTTAAATTTAAGAGGCACATCTGATACTATTTTTCTACCACAATCCCAAGTTTGAAAAACCGAATGATAAATTCAGCTGAAATTACGAACAAAAATGAGTAGAAACACAAACAAAAACCATCCTTTTTGGCCCCAGGTAAGAGTTCTACGAAGCTTTTCAAAATGCAAAGTCATATTCATCAATCCGGCCTAAAGTCCACGCTTTCCGTAAAAACCGCAGAGACTACACCCTTACCACTTTCTAGAAATAAGCTGAAATCAGAATGCTAGAAAAAAAAAACACACACGACAAAACCAGAGTGTTGCTCGTGCAACACAATAAACTCACTACAATATTAAGACGACTGAATTGAACTAATAAAAATAAACTGAATATTCAATATATAATTATCTTAGTTCTTGGAAACTCAGCAAATCAAAATTTATTTAACTGCAATTTCTATTTTTTTTTTTAATGTTGTAAATATAATAGAAGGTATTTGTAATATATTTTGTTTTTGGTAAAACGCAAATGACACAACAAGCTTTAGTCTTTCACGGCTATGGAAGGGGGAAAGGGTAGTAACAAAACTGCTTTTTGTAGTAATTTTTGTTCGTTTAAAATTTACTTGAACATGTAATTTAATTATTACTCGTTTTAAGCTTTATTTAATAATCTTTATTAGTACCTGCTATCGCTATGTTTTCTATGATCATATATTTTAATTGCTGTTCGTTTTTGGCATCGTTTACTCCTTAACAGTAATTCTTGGTCGTATATAGTTGGAATTATTCTAGGAATTTCTATCTTAATCTGGCTCTTTACTATTCTTTGAAAAGCCTCTTTTTCTGGAAGGTTTTTTTTCATTAATTTCTGTTCGTTTTCTATTGCCAAAAGCTTGGTTTTGGTTAATATAGTGGATATTTTCCAGTTTTCATGTCTCTGGTGTAAGAATTAAAATGTCTAATTTTAATTTAGTATTTCTAATTTGTGGCTTTTTATCCATTTTTAAAACCGCCTTAATATATCCTAAAAGTTTCAACTGAATGTCATTAGGCGTTCCTGGGATATTTCATTTACGCCCTTCTGACAACCAAGATGCTCATTGTATCTTTTGATTTAATATTCTGACCCTTAGCCACTCCTAAGATTTCGCGGATATTCTCTGTTGATAACCGAGATGCAGATAGTGTCTTTTTTGTTTTTCTTTTTTTTTTTGTCCCTTTTTTTGTAAAATCATAAGTTTTTTCCATTTTTACAAATTTTATTTTAAAATAAAAAAGATCTTTGTTTTAGTGGTGTTGTGCAAATCTTTATGCTATTTGTGCTTCTCATGTCTCTGGTCGTTGTACATTTTGTCGTTGGCTCTATCTCTGAAAAACTAGTCTGTGATAGCCAAAATGGATCCCAAAGTACCTATCATAAATCAATGGTTATGGAAACACTGGATCAAGTGATTGATTTTGATAAATATTATCCAGAGGAAGCAAGACCCACCGGAGTCCATATTTCTTCAGTACTAAGGTAGATTTCATTTCTTTATTAAATAAAATAAAAAAAAACTAGTTTTTTTAAAGTAAGGAGTGACAATAAAACTTAAAACGAACAGAAATTACTCCGTGTATGAAAGGGGCTGTTCCCTTCTCAACGTCCCGCTCTATACGCTAAAGTTTGACTCTTTCTCTCAATTCTACTTTATTAAACAGTAAAAAATTGAAATTTTTGCAATAGGGTTCTCTGATACGCTGAATGCGATGGTGTGATTTTCGTTAAGATTCTATGACTTTTAGGGGGTGTTTCCCCTATTTTCCAAAATAAGGCAAATTTTTTCAGGCTCGGAACTTTTGATGACAAAGACAAAATTTGATGAAACTTATGTATTTAAAATCAGCATGAAAATCCGATTCTTTTGATGTATCTTTTAGTATCAAAATTCCGTTTTTTAGAGTTTCATTTACTACTGAGCCGGGTCGCTCCTTACAGTTCGTTACCATGAACTGTTTGATTCATTTAGGATTGTGATTTCCAGCCAAGTTTGCTCATGCCCTCGTGGCAGCGGCATGAATGGCTGTGAAAAGCAATTTCTATGATGCGCAAGAATTCCATAGAGAATTCCTATACAAAGACCTACTATGATTCAAATTACTTTTTTGTGCCCTTCCCTTCTCCTCTCTAGGTTTCAAATAGAGTTGTCAGTGGTTTATCCGAGCAGTGTAATCTCAACTACCCTTTTTAGGTACATTTTCCCATCGTTGTCCTGTTTTTTTGTATCTTCATTAGGAAAAAGAGGGGAATCCTTGCCCCGCTTCCCATATATATTTCTGAATTGGAATCACTGAAAGCCGTATTTCAATCTATATCTTACGACACATTTTAAAGGGGGTGCGAGATCATCCTACAGGATTTTTTTTTCGCAAATGCACTCGATCTAAAACTTAAAACTACGCTTCAGTGGAAAATCCACTGAAGTATAGCATAAAATTAAATTTAGCCTGTTTCAGAAAATACATGAGGGTCGAAATGAACGTTAGTTTAAACTCCGAACAACTAACAGTATAAATTAGATTATTAATCATAATTAGACAATATAAAAATATATCTTTGTTAATTTGTAAGCTACTTTTAAAGTCCGGTAAATTGCTTTCAAATCAGAGGTGAAAATTCCATCTTTATCAAACAGTTCGTGGTAACGAACTGTTGTAAGGACCGACCCGGCTCAATAGTAAACTCTAAAATATGGAATTTTGATACCAATAGTTACATCAAAAGAATCGCATTTTAATGCTGATTTTAAATACATAAGTTTCATCAAGATTAGTCTTATCCATCAAAAGCTAGGAGCCTGAGAAAATTTGCCTCATTAAAGAAAATAGGGGGAAACAACCCTTAAAAGTCATACAATCTTAACGAAAATCACACCATCAGATTCAGCGTATCAGAGAACCTTATTGTAGAAGTTTCAGCTCCTATCTACAAAAATGTGGAATTTCGCATTTTTATGCCAGAATGGATGCGTGTTTATTTGTTTTTCGTTTTTTTTTGTTTTTTTTTTGTTTGTTTGTTTTTTTTCCCAGGGGTGATCGTATCGACTGAGTAGTCCTAGAATGTCACGAGAGGGCTCACTCTAATGGAAATTAAAAGTTCTAGTGCCCTTTTTAAGTGACCAAAAAAATTAGAGGGCGCCTAGGCCCCCTCCCATGCTCATTTTTTCCCAAAAGTCACCGGATCAAAATTCTGAGATAGCCATTTTATTCATCATATTCGAAAAACCTAATAACTATGTCTTTGGGGACGACTTACTCCCCCGCAATCCCCGTGGGAGGGGCTGCAAGTTACAAACTTTGACCTGTGTTTACATATAGTAGTGGTTACTGGGAAGTGTATAGACGTCTTTAGGGGGGATTTTTTTTTATTTAGGGGGAGAGCTGAGGGAGAGGGGTTACGTGGGAGGATACACCGAAACACCTTAGTTTCCATGTAGGAACTTCTCATGGGGGAAGAGAATTTCAATGATGACTGTGGAGGATTTTCTAGCATTATTTGAAAAAACAATGAAAAAATAAATATGAAATGTGTTTTCTACTGAAAGTGAGGAGCAGCATTAAAACTTAAAACGAACAAAACTTATTACGCATATGAGGAGTTTACCTTCCCGTAATACTTCACTCTTTACGCTAAAGTACTTTTAGTAATTTCAACTATTTATTCTACAGCCTTTGTTATTCATAGGTCATTCTTAAGGAATTGGGACAAAATTTAAGCTTTAGTGTAAAGAGTGAGGTATCGACGAGGGGTGAACCCCCTCAAATACGCAATAAAAACATACGAATGTAGTTCGTTACGTATGTTAATTCGTAAGTTACTTATATTTTTTACCAATGAAAACGTTCGTAAAAAATTAGAAGTTCTAGTTGCTTTTTTAAGCAATCAAGAAATTGGAGGGTAACTAGGCCTCCTCCTTTGGTCCTTTTTTCTCAAGATCTTCCGATTAGTTGCAATTTATTAATATGCAAATTTCGTTTCAATTGTTTATGTGCGGAGAGCCAAGATCAAAACATGCATTAATTCAAAAATGTCCCGAAATTAAATAAAAAAACAAGTTTTTTAAATGAAAGTAAGGAGCAACATCAAAACTTAAAATGAACAGAAATTACTCGGTTTATGAAAGGGGCTTTTCCTCCTCAACGTCCCGCTCTTTACGCTAAAGTTTCTTACTGTTTTAAAAAGTAGAGTTAAGAGAAAGAGTCAAACTCTCACTTCATCATCTTCGTCACAAACATCACTTCCACATCACATGAATCCAAGGTGCAAATAATGCTTTATTTTGATGTTTTTAGTGCTTAAAAAAATTCCGTGGAGGTGGAAAATTATTTTAAAGGATTTTAATATTTAGATACCAGCATAAATCAAGGTGTCTAACTTAACAACGGACTCCTTACCTCTGTATGTTTTGAGTCAGACGAATTTTGTTTAGCTAAGAATTTTGCTCCATCGATTGGTAAGTTTGCGAAGAATAAATAAAATATATAATCAATAAGAATAAATAAACATAAAATAAATAAAACGAAGAGTAAATAAGATATAAAAACAGTAAATTCCCATAGCCAGTTCAGTGAAATAGGTAATTTCACGGATTGATCATAAAAAGTTTTCATATATTTGCCTGTATTTATCTATTTCATATTTGATTTGTCTTTTGTATAAGTTATATTCATTTCCGACGCTGGGAATTTCTACAGCTGCAGGGAAATGTTCTTTCCTAACGAAGGCAGCAAATCTCCTCAGGAAATCAGGTAACATGTTGAAATTTGTTTTGTGAGAAACAAAAATAATTGCCTTCCTTATCCTGAAGCTTATTCTGGCATTAGCTTGATTAGATACTATTGAGCAATGATTTGAAAAGAGGGTAGAGAATAGCTGATGTTATTAATTTGTTTTTCTGAAATTTTTTGCTAGTTTTAAGTAATTGAATATTGACTAATCCTTGCTTAGATGCGAGGGTGCCAATCGAAGAAGGGTCAATTACCTCCTCCCCGTCCCAATGATTTTAAAAATTAATTTCTTTGGTATTTTCGTCAAAAATTGCCTTGTCCCCTCCCCTTACTATTATAAAAGCACCATGTCGTATCTTTACAGAAGAAGCGAAAAAAGAAAGCACTCCCCCACCTTACTAAATGTTCTTGATTAGTGTCCCTACCTAGGCTGAGCCTGAGTATACCTCCCAACCTGAAAGATTAAGATAAAGCGGTCTTAATTTTCAATGGAAGGAGATTTCCCTAGCTAAAAGCTTTTTTTTTTAACTTAGGTAAAAATAGATTTTCCAGTAAAGTTTTTTGGCCCGGGAACACCAACTCATAAAATAATACTAGAAACTGTCCAGTCTATAATGATGCTTATATGAGTTAAAACAAAATGGTTGTCGACTCTCCCACCTGGCGTTCATTTCAAAGCGTCTTTTGTTCCATATTTGTGGCGCATGTCAATCATGCCATGCCTCCTTGCGCAGCGCATGGCAAACTTCGCTCACACGTGGCAAAGCCACGCATGACGTGTAACACCTAGTGTATATGATATTTTTAAGTGGGTAGCGCCTGGAGATTAGCTCCTAGTTTGTGTTGGTTGATTGTTTTTATGGCACTTGGTATTAACCGATTAATTCGGAAAAAACAGAAAAAATGAAGTATTCTTAACTTACAAACGGGTGGTGGGATCCTAATGAAATTTGATGTTTGGAAGGATATTGTGTCTCAGAGCTCTTATTTTAAATCCCGACCAGATCCGGTGACATTGGGGGGAGTTGGGGGGGGGTGAACCTAAAATCTCGGAAAACGCTTAGAGTGGAGGGATCGGGATGAAACTTGGTGGGAAAAATAAGCAGATGTCCTAGATACGTGATTGACGTAACCGGAACTGATCTGCTCTGTTTGGGGCAGTTGGGGGAAAGAGGGTTAATTCTGAAAAAAATGAGGTATTTTTAACTTCTGAAGGAGTGATCGGATATTAATGAAACTTGATGTTTGGAAGGATATTGTGTGTCGGAGCTCTTATTTTAAATCCCGACTTGATCTGATAACATTGGGGGGAGTTTGGGGGGGATCTAAAATTTTGGAAAACGCTTAGAGTGGAGGAAACGGAATGAAACTTAGTGGGAAATAATTATAAATCCTAGATACGTGATTGACAGAACCGGAGCGGATCCGCTCTCTTTGGGGGAGTTGGGGGAGGAGGGTTAATTCTGAAAAACTAAAAAAATGAGGTATTTTTAACTTACGAAGGAATGATCGGATCTTTATGAAATTTGATGTTTGGAAGGATATCATGTCTCAGAGCTCTTATTTTAAATCCCGACCGGATCCGGTGAAGGGGAAGTTGGGGGGGAATCTAAAGCTTGGAAAACGCTTAGAGTGGAGGGATCGGGATGGAAATTGGTAGGAAAAATAAGCAGAAGTCCTAGATACGGGACTGACATAACCGGAACGGATCTGCTCTCTTTGGGGGAGTTAGTGGGAGGGTTAATTCTAAAAGACTAGAAAAAATGAGGTATTTTTAACTTACGAAAGAGTGATTTTTAACTTACGAAAGAGTATCTTAATGAAATTTCATATTTAGAAAGACCTCGAAACTCAGATCTCTTATTTCAAATCCTTACAGGATCCAGTGTCATTAGGGGGGGGGGGGATCTTGGAAAACGCTTAAAGCGGAGGGATCAGGATGAGACTTGGTGGAAAAAATAAGCACAAGTCCAAGATAGGTGACTGACATAACCGGACCGGTTCCGATCTCTTTGCTGGAGTTGGGGGGGGGGGGGGGGTAATTCGGAAAAAATTGAAAAAATGAGGTATTTGTAACTTACGAACGGGTGATCAGATCTTAACGAAATTTGATATCTAGAAGGATCTTGTCCTTTAGAACTCTCATTTTAAATCCCGACCAGATCCGGTGACATTGATGGGATACGGAGGGGGAAACCGGAATTCTTGGAAAACGTGAAAATCGAGGTATCTTACGAATGGGTGATCGGATCTTAATGATTTTTGATATTTATAATGAACTCGTGACTCAGAGCTCTTATTTTAAATCCCGACCGGCATTAAGCCTCTGATTTTCCTTTTAAAGCAATCTATTGATTCTTAGAATTTCGCTAGAGCACATACCATATGAGTTCTTGGCTCTTGTCTCTTCCGGCCTTGTCACAAGTGCCATATGAGCTCTTAGGTCTTGTTTAAAAATAGAAAATATGTCTTTTCTCTTAATATTCCTTCTCTTATCTAAGACATTTTATTTGACTCTGCCGAGCCATTTCTCTATTCTCTCTGTTACTTCCTAAAGGAACCACTTTGAGGGGGGGGGGAGGGTTGAAGATGGCTTTCTTTTCCAGGCAAAGGTATCTGTTTGAATATTAACTCTTTAAATTATAGATGCTCCATTATTTTTTTTCCTGCTGGAGCTGAATTAAGCCTTGCTTCAGCTGTCTTTAGTTCTGTGTAGGGAGCTCTCTTAACTCTTAACATGCCAAAATGGGTCTTTGGAGCACCCCAGAGAGTGATATTTAGTGAACGAAACGTACCTGTAGCAACCAATTTAACCTTTGTTTTCTGTTCCTCCCTGGTAAGGCATCGATAAACATTCGGTTATTATGCTTATAATGTGCTTTTTAAAACGCACTTGGGGTCATGATAGGACCCTGCTCGTATAGTATGCTATATGATACTATATAATATTATGCTATATAATTGGTATATTATGCTACATAAGGTGTTTGTTTTATTTCCCGTTTCTTTTTTCAATACTTGTATAACCAAAGTATGTCTCCAGGCACCGAAAAACCTATTTTAAACGCTTTACAGAAAAAAAATTCAGAAATAACAACTGCTACTAATAATAGCTCACCGCAGCACCAAGCCGCATGAGGCCAACATCGATACGTACGCTGTTACTCACTCCCGATCTTTTCAAAGCTTCCCTCTTTACACACCCCCCAGGATGCTCCCATTTACCTTAAATTTTTCTTAACGACATCCTTACACCACAACGGTGGATGACCTGTTTTCCGTTTAGCCCTAGACTGTTGGCCGAACGGATAATCTTTGGCAATAAGCTTGGCAAACCGTGTTGACGACGCAGGTTTGACGTGTTAATGGTTAAGGTGAGGAAAGTATAACAGTTCAAAATAAGGATGAAACCTTTTAATCGACAGTGAAGAGATATAAAATGTTTAACTGGATATTTCGAACACATATACAGTGTTTTACTGACGATGATGAACACTTTATATGTGTTCGAAATATCCAGTTTAAAAAATTCACTGTCGATTAAAAGGTTTCATCCCTATTTTGAACTGTTATACTTTCGTCATGGAAAGGCAGTGTGGTCTTCGAAGTTATCTAGGTTAAGGTGAGTGATTGTAGATACTCTACTGAAAAAGTTGCCGCTAAAAACTCCTTGTGCTTTGCCTTTTTCCCACAACAGCTGTATGGAGCGCTGTTCTGTTGTACCTATTTATAAGGATCCTTCACATGGGTAAGTGCGAATGGCTCTACTTTCTGGACGAAATTATTCGCTAGAATAGTGCCCTTTGTAAACCATTAATGCTCCTTGTTGGGTGCCTTTTTTCTCCTACAGTAGAGTTGAGCTATCTCGTAATTCTACATGCTCCCATAGAATGCCCTCATAAGGTGGATGAGGCTAACTCATCTTTATGAAACAAGGCATCCTTTCGAACATTGGCCCTTGTAAATTGCAGATACTCCTTGAAATTCTTGTTTTTACAGCTACAGTTGTATGGAGAGATTTTTCTGTTTTTATTTAGCTTCTTTTGGGACCCCATCTGAGCTGGGCAAGGGTGACCTCTTTATGGAAAGCGGTGTCTTCCATAACATTAACTCTTGTAGTTGTATTTATCACTTTCGGCTCGCTATTTTCTGCTACAGCTGTCTTGAGCCATTTATCTATTCTATCTATAGCTTCTTACTTTTATCTATTACCTTTTATCTATTCTATCTATAGCTTCTTTTTTATGGATAAACGTATACTAGAAATTTACTCCTTGTAAGTTGCGGACACATCTTGCAGTTCATATTTTTTTTCATGTCAAAGCTCTGTATGAAGTCATCTCTGTTCTTTCTATAGTTACTTGTTGGTAGCCCGCTTGTGCTTGGTTTTCTTTTCGGACTAAGCTGTCGCTAGAGCACCTTATAAACCTTTTAAATTAATCTTTTAAATTACAGATGTCCCTTGCTGTTTGCATTTTCTAGGCTATAACTGAATCTAGCTATTTCACAATTCTGTCTATAACGTCCTGTAGGGAGCCCTCTTAGGGTGGGTGAAGGTGGATCCTCTTCATGAGAAAGAATGTCCACTAGAAAACTATCCCTTGTGAGTTGGAGAAATTTCTTGAATAATCACCTTTTTTCTACTACAGCTATGTGGAGTTATTTTTCTGTTGTTTCTCTTGCTTCTTGTGGGAACACACCTCGGTGGGAGGGGTGGATATAAAAAACTTTCTAAAATGCATCAAAAATTAGTTTATTACCTCTACCTCCCTGAATACGGCCTTGTCTGCCATTTTCTCACAGCAATCGACATGCAAGACGACAGAACTCTATTCACTCGGGACCCTCAGCAGACAGGCAATCAGCAGCATATCGGTGTTTGCTCTTCATCATTGTTTTGTGCCTTTCTAAGTCAACAGATAATAGCAGATTGAACGCTTTCTTGGCGGTAGTTTAATTTTGATAACTATTTAGGGCTCTATGAATTAACTTCCTGCTTTGATCCAGTAATTATTTATGATGCTCCTTCCTGTTCTTGAACAAAGACAAACCAAAATTTTTTTTTCTAACAAAGCTGATCAATTCACCTTCCATTTTGGCTCTGCTGCTTGAATTTATTGTTTCTGTGTCGACAAGGGAAGCGACGGCATTTTTTTCTGCTGTCAAAATATGACGATGTCAGCATCTTGCAAATCGATTGTCCACTGCACTGACGGAGAATTAAATTACACGACAACTATTTCTTGTCGTCTCGATAGATATTCTAAATCAAACAAGACTTAAGAATTATTTTAATTAGTCAAGATCTGTGTTTTTGTGAATATACATAAGAAATTGGATCTCATTGGGGGGGTGAAATTTTTGCCTTTGTAAGACAGTACACCAACTAAGTGGATGCTGTGTAAGGAGATTTGATCCACTTGTTCGCCAGCGTGGAACGAAATAACAATCAATTCAAAAGGAGTGTATCGTTTTGTCTGGTAATGAACGCTTTACACAGGCACGAACGTGACCTATGGTGACACCGACTTTGAAAGGGAGTATGAGTGCACAACCAAAACGGATAGGGGGTGGGGTGGAGTGCTGTGAAACTCAAAGGTAGGCAGACTTGGGATACGGTTAGTAGTCCTGGTGTAAATTACTGGTTATCGTTTCGTTGTATATTCTTTTTCTATTACATTTAGTTGTTTATTATTGTTTAACATAATTTTTTTGCTGATATTTTGGCACTTTTACCTTGGAATTTAGGCTGTAACAGCGTCTTATCCAGAATTTTTTTTCAAGAGGAGGGGGGTTATAAAGGATTTTTTGGAGGGGTGTACAAAGATGCGTCAAAAGTTGTTTTATTCATTTTTGTTACGCTTTTACGAGTCGGGCAGACAATTTAAAGGGGGACAAACACCCTACCCCCTCCCCTTGATACGGACTTGGGCTTTGACGTCTTTTCTAATTCTATGTCTATAGTTGTTGCAAAAGAGCTTATCAGTCATTTATTTTTCATTAATAAGCAATTAAATAGACAGAATAAGCAACTTCATCAAATAAATAAAATAAAACAGCGTTGTCATCTCTGAAATGTCATCATCTTTTAATTGCCATTTGTTTATCTTTTTTTTCTAGCGAGTGCAATAAGAATGCAACGATTTACAAAGCCTTGCGGTTGTACAAGGTACATAACCTTTCAGTTCTGCAGTCGCTACCAAATCAACTAGGAATTCCTGAGTTGGTCAACAAACTAATATCTGATGTTCAAATACCGGAAGATAGCTTTAAAATAATTACTGAGGAGGCGAAGCGAAAGTTTGAGAAACTTGCTCAATCCGAGCTATCAAAGAGTAATTATTCGAATTACAGCCATTTGGTAAGTTCTATTAACGTTGTCTTCTCACTGCTGGTTTGAGGCTATCTGTAACTCATGATTCGCTTAGAAAATTGATAGGACACACAGGGGACGTATTTTTTTTGGGATGGGAGGATTTCTAGGAAATTAATTTTATTATATAATTTCAGTAATAAGTGCCCAGCATATCTGGGGTATATATGATTTTGAGGTGGCAGGCCCTTAAGCCCGAGTATTGTAAATTTGGGGGAAGGGTTATTTGAATCACATGCTAAGAGTTTGTGCCCCTTCTAGATTTTGAAAAACACTTTTCTTTTGTATTTTCATTGAAAAATGGTTTCTTTTGGTATTTTACCTGAAAAAAATTTCCTCCTCTAGATTTATAGGAAATAAGTCCTCTCCTCACCCCTAACTTCTGTGATTTAACGCCATTGCAGAGGCTCTGTCCTTACGTACGTCTGTGGCTACTGGAAATATATGTGAATTGTATCAATGAGGAATTTTGATATGTTGCTTTCATACACGGGTCGGCAACCATTTTTGGCTGTGGGTAAAATCAGCCGGAATGTGAATATTATAAGGACTTTTGAATTAATGATGTGATCTTTTCATTATAAAATAGTTCTTTTTCTTATTGAATGTACTTTCATGGTTCACAATGCTAATTGTGTCACTAAATAATTTTTTTTGTCAATATTTTGGTCATATAATTTTTTCGATATAATTGTTCCGTGCTTATATTTTATACACTATAATTTTTTGAAACACAGGTTGCCGACTTATAATAAAGGATTTTCTCTTAACGACTGGTATTGTTTAGAAAAAAATTGAACCATAATTTACACGCAGTTGATGTTGTGTAGAATAACTTGCGGGAGGAAAATTACCTAGTTGTCTCATCGAATCCCAACTTTTTTAACTCAATAAATTGCTTTACAAAGCAGCTGAAATTGCCAAAGTTAGCAAGTGAATTACCATTAGATTCCAATATTGCTCATATGTGAATCATGAGTGAATGGTAAATCTACTACATATTTCAGCAACATACCAGTTTTAAGCTGAGTCTTGACAATTTTTCCTTGAGATTTTACATCAGGCAATGGAAAAATTTTTGTGCCTAATATTGAGTAGTTAAATAAAATTATTCTATTTAAAATTTTCAGGAATTATTCTAGTTTCAGTTGGAAAATCAGGTTTTTCGTTAAAACCCAAAAAGATTTACTGTATTTCACATAACTATATTTACATGCTTTTCATACTGATAAAAGTCCTATTTGATTTTCGTATGCAGGAGGATGTTAATAACGTTTTCTACTAACGGTTTCAGTAAAATGCAGTTTTTCGTTAAAAAAAAAATTGTTTTTAAAATTATTTTTGTTAATTATGAAAGATTTTGAAATACATCAATTTCCTTTGAAATTAGCCATTAAATAACTTTCTATGGTTTTTCAGTGCCCTGCCAGCTACACTGAAAAAAAAAAGAAAAAAGAAGATGCCGTCGATGCAGAATATCATGCTTGGAGCCATTTTTATTATTTTTCAATCTAATGAGTTTTCCTCATTATTCAAGCGAAGAGGCCGTTGGTTTCCTATTGAGGGGTATTAAACAAGGCGGTTCTAATAGTGTACTTGTTTTTTGATCTGACTCTAGTTTTAGGAGTTATGGACTACTTGATTTTTTTTTACTATGGGATGTTACTGTCTCTTACTAGGTTGCTAGCTACCGCTGCAACCCGGATAAAGTTATTTCTTAAAATGTGGATATATCCGGGTTTATATAGTCTATATAGGAGTTTATATGGTCTTACTAGGTTGCTAGCTACCGCTGCAACCCGGATAAAGTTATTTCTTAAAATGTGGATATATCCGGGTTTATATAGTTTATATAGTCTATATAGGAGTTTATATAGTCTTACTAAGTTGCTAGCTACCGCTGCAACCCGGATAAAGTTATTTCTTAAAATTTGGATATATCCGGGTTTATATAGTTTATATAGTCTATATAGGAGTTTATATAGTCTTACTAGGTTGCTAGCTACCGCTGCAACCCGGATAAAGTTATTTCTTAAAATGTGGATATATCCGGGTTTATATAGTTTATATAGTCTATATAGGAGTTTATATAGTCTTACTAGGCTGCTAGCTACCGCTGCAACCCGGATCTGTTGTTCAGGAAAACTAAATAATAATTTGCACGGCTTTTGCTGTTGCGTAGAATAACCTGCAGGGAAAAAATATAGAATAACCTGCAGGGGAAACACAACGAGCTATTGCGGACGAAAAGCATCCTCAAATTTGACTAATTAGTTTGAATTATTTGCTTTTACGGTTGGACGTGGCAACACTGACAGAAATGTAACACCGCCATAAAAATTTTGTAATTTTGAAACAACCCATGATTATTTTTTTTTAGAAAATCATGGTTTTCAGGTTTGAACAGACCAAAAATGGGTTCAGTGGGCGATATTTTATTTTGATGCCCTTGGCACCTTAAATTGGAAAACAAAATAAATGGGTCAGAAACTTAGTTTTATACATAGTTTGATAGCTAATTTGATTTACGTGAATTAAGGCTCCTGCTGCATGATATGTGGCTAAGAGATCATAGCAATTTCGCTTCTTCAGGTGGATCGATGTGCTGCTATGAGGGGGGCCTTGACAGCGGCAATGTCAGCCACTTTTCATTGCAGTCAATTTTGGGTGGAGGGTTGCAAGCCCAACCAACCCTAGGCATAAGATTTGATTAGATCTAGGTGATATCTAGGCACTGAAATGCTTGGGGTGCGCTCCGCCCATCTCATGAGATTTAGACCACCCTTATAAAGGACCGTTTGGTTAGGGAAAATCCCGTATCCAGAGACACGTAGTTAGCAGATAAAATCAGTCTTATCCTGGAAGAACCCCACTCAGCTCGTGCAGAGGCCGGCGTCGAAAATATGAATCCTATGCCCTGTTGCGGTTACTTACTTGTACATTTGGTGGGAATCAGGCGTTTCCACCTTGGCCGGTATCAAGGATCTTCGGGACCTATTTGAACCACGTACTGCGGTCTAATGCCAGCTGCTTGCAACTGACAACCATTGATTTGTCCATCTTCGACCAAACTTTCTGAACCCCCCCCCCCCCAATAGGTTCAAGGTCTAATTTAACGAAGTTCCACCAGGTTTTCTGCTGTCCTCCTTGATCTCTCTTCCGTGAATTAAGTGACTTAGCTAGAAGGATTCGCCGCGGCAAGTACTCTGTTGGCCTCCGTAAGACATGGCCTAACCACTTCAGTCGACGTTCCCTGATCGTGATGGCAATGCTTTTTTTGATACCACAGATTTTTCGTATATTCACGTTTGATATGCAATCATTCAGGGTTCATGAAGAAACCAACGCCATGGAGTCCCGCATTATCGTTTAGTCCAGAGTAGAAGAAGTGGAACTGTTGTAACGTTTCGGGCGCTGTAATTACTGTAAAGTCAGAACCGGAGATTCTGGTCTCAGAAACGCATAATATATCAATACTTTACTTCTCCATCTCATACACAAGGAGAACTTGCCTAGCGTCTTGCTTAATAGATCGACGTTCCAACATCCAATAAATATTCTTGATTTTTCTCCATTTTTTATGACTCTAGTTGGTTTTCCCATGGATATGGCTTGCAGATTTCTCGACTCCGTCACCATATTTGAAGTCGCGTCACCTACCGGGAGTGCCGTAGTAGAGTTGACTTGCTTACTTCTTGACACCCGCCCCTAGGGGGTCGCATCGCTTGTCGGAAACACAATAGCCTTATTCATAATTTTTCAAGGCTAAAGTCTATTAATACTTCTTGGGAATAGAGTTAACCGCAAGGTCCCCAGTCTTGCGGGTGTCCCGAAAGTTGCAAGGCAGCCCTTTGCATTGGCTGTTGTCCATAGATAGGGATCTTACGCCCTGCTGCAGTTTTTCTCCTATAAAGGATCCTCCCATGATGGTGTTCTGCATCACCATGCAATTTAACCCATTGCTGGGAGAAGGTTTGTAACTCATGGGACGTGTCCGCACGCCAGTGGGCCGTTCTGAGTGTACATATTATGGGTCTTATTCCTCCTTCGTATTTTTTTACGGCCCATGGGTGAGGGTGCCCCAGTTTCTGTTATGGACCCCCAGGGACTAGGTCCCCTTGGTCCGTGCCTCCTATGGAGGTAGCCTACATATCTGTATGGCGTTCCCCTATCTGGTACCTGGAGACGTGCGAGTGACCTGGGGGAGGCCCCTACTGAGAAGATGACTCAAGGGATCCTGTAGAGGATCCTCCCACGATGGTGTTCTGCTTCACTTTGAGTCGTTGCTGGGAGAAGGTTTATAACTCAAGGGACGTGTCCACACTCCGGTAGGCCCATGGTAATTGCTGATTTGTGATTTTTGTTGCCAGTTCATGACTACTTTTTTCAAATTTTGTTTCATTTTTTTTATTGCCAACTCATGGGGCTGTATTTGAAGGGTTTCAACTCTACCATCTCTAGTGTGTAAAATTACTTACAAGTTACATACATTTTGATCTTTTAAAAGCTAAATGCCTTCTCCATCCTTGGCACGTCTTGAAATAGTTTGATTTTTTTTCAGTTGGAAAACCAGATCACAGCGATAAACCTGCTAGTCTTCGCGGAAGAGTTGAGAAGGACTGCAGAAGAAGTTTCTTCATTTGACGAGTCTGTGGTGAGTTCATTTTTAGGAATTCCTAGAAATTTTAACAACTAGGTTATAAAATGAATTATGCTCCACAGCATAGAAAGGCATAAAAAAAAGCCATAACAGATACTTCTTTGTAAGGATGGGAGAGAATTTACTTGACACGTCAAGCTTGACAGTGTCAAACACTTTCTATTTACACTTTCTATAAAAACACTTTCTATAAAAAAGCCGCTATGGCTTTTTTTTATGTCTTTCTATGTTGTAAAGTATAATTTTCGTTTTAGTTCTATTGGTCGTATCTTGTTATAAGTTTTTCTTCTTCTATATATTTATATATTTATATTTTGCTGCGGACGGCCCTTGGACATATGACCGAAATATTCATTCAAGTTAGATATCCACTGTCTTATGAAAATAATTCCCTATTGTTCTTCTTGTTTTTGATGTTTGTGATGGAAAGGCAGTATGGTCTTTGTCGCTATTTAAGAATTTATAAGAATTTTACCAACTCTAGGTTATAAAGCTTATTATTTAAAAAGGTGAAACCAAATAGACTAAAAATAATAGAATAGTAAAAAAATGGAAAAGGTTGACAAAATAATAAAAATAATAAAAATTGTGGTTATGAAATTAAACCTACTGCTCCTATACGATCAGGACAGGTCTCTCGCACCTTCTGTACAAAACAACAGCTGGTCAAACTTTTTTTTTAGTTTTTTAATTTTTTTTTAGCTAATTTTTTAGTTTTTATTTTTAGCCAATATCCAAATTTTGTTAAAATTTAAACAATAATCAAATGCGGTAAAATTCTAGTTAATTGACTTCTTGCTATCTCGGAAAGGGTTTAGGTTAGAAAAATGAAACTTTCAGGAATGGGTCTATAGGCTAAAGTATGTCCCGGGAAGGTATTTTGAAGTACCTACTTCCACTCCTTCTCACTCTAAAGGACCCTGACCTTTGATGACCTTTAAAAAAATATGTGTTATAAAAGTGAAACCTTGCAAAATAGATCTTCTGCTTAATTAAAGTACAACAAAATTGTTTTCAGCTTCATAACTTTGCTCAATCCCATTTTATAAGGTTTTAAAGATATGCAAATACAATTCCTAAATTTTGAAAAAAAACATTGATATAGCTCAAAATTCTACTCAAATAACAGGAATTGAATTTTCATAACTAAAGGCAGAGAAAAAGGAACTAGTAACTGAAAATTAAGGTAAAATATTGTTTTGTCAAAATTTCAATAGGTATAGACTTGTCATGTAGGCAAATTTCAAGGCACTCTAAAGGGAGAAGAAGTGGAGGTGGGTACTTTGAAATACCTTCCCGGGACATACTTTATTCCGTAGATTCATCCCTGAAAGTTTCATTTTCCTAACCTAAACCCTTTCTGAGATAGCAAGAAGTCAATTAACTAGAATTTTACCATCAAATGCTTTAGGTCTGAATCAGAAAAGCTAAAGAAACTTTACAAATATTCCAAAAAATATCCCAAATAAAACACTATCAGTTAATAAACGACCTGGTTTTAGTTTAAAAGCTGTTTTTTTACAAACACTGTTCAAAGGAAAGGGGGAGCGATTTAAAAGGTATATAAAATATTTTAAAAGCATTATATGAGACAGGGAATTCGTCAGCGATTAGAAAACCGATTAAAAGGTCTACAAGGTCTGCATTTTCGATTCGTCATGTTCTTCCTTCTATATGGGAGTCCCTTCCTTATGACATAGTTCAAGAGACTGCTGGTAGGCCGGCTTTTCGTGGATTGCCTAGGGACCATTGTTTTGGTATTTATGATTTTTTTTTTCTTTTCTTATATATAGATAAAGTTAGGAAATAGTGCATAAAAGTGCTGTTATATTAGGTTAGCGTTGTACAGGGTCTCAAGTGGTGACTTTTTATCGCTTGTTTTTTTTTTTTTTTTTTTTTTTTTTTTTTTTTTTTTTTTTTTTTTTTTTTTTTTTTTTTGTTTTTTTTTTGCTCTTTAGGGGTGGCTTTTTGGGCAATGATAAGTGATTTGTTTTGTAGTTTCGAGAATGGCTGCACAAGCCATAAGGCTTTTTGGCAATTTTTAAATTTTCATTTTTTTGTGTTTTTTCAATAAATTCTCTCTCTCAAAGAAAAAATTATCTCTCTCTCTCTCTCATTAATTAGCAGTGGAGCATATCGAGCAATAGCCATACAAAACGTGTATTCTTTTTCAAGGATTGGAGAGTTAGTGACTGTGATTAGTGGGGAAATAAAGCCCTAAGGTGCTTATTGTATAGTCACATAATTGCCAATAGATAAAAAAAAATTGGCTGGAAGTTACATATACTTAGGAACTGTTATATTTTATAACTTTTTTATTTATGAATATTTAGAAACAATGTCAGGGTTTTGAAGATATACCACACGTCTACCGGATGCTTAAGGTGGCACAGTATGCTTGCCATGTTGCCATGGCATAATCTTGTTGTCATTACTCATGTTGTCATTTACATCTGGTTTATTGTACAGTTTATACTTATATTTAAAAAAAGAAACGTGTATTAAAAAATATAATTGTCATATTTGTGTGTATTTTTTAAGTAGCCTGTCTTGTAGGTAATGCTTTAAAATCAAAAGAATTTGCCTACATTCGGGTAATTTAGGTTTAAGCCAAATTAACCTAGATCTGTGACTTGTGTAAATGTAAGGCCTTGTGATGTACAAATAAATCTTCCTATGTAAGTTTTTCTAAAAACCCATTTTGTCTATTATTAGTGTAATTATTATAACTGTTGGGCTTCTATTGGAGCTTGCCTAATATCTGCTGAGCTAATGGAGTAAACTCTTATGCGTCGCTGAAATCTTTCTTTCTCTCTCTCGCTCTCTCTCTCTCTCTCTCTCTCTCTCTCTCTCTCTCTCTCTCTCTCTCTCTCTCTCTCTCTCTCTCTCTCTCTCTCTCTCTCTCTCTCTCTCTCCCTTTCTCTCTTCCTCCCACTCTCTATTTTTTCTTCTTATTTTTTGGTTGAAATTTTATCAGTTGGTGTGTCTTCTCCCTTCTTTTCAGACCATGGGGCCTTTATAGGGATAAGTGCCCTGTGTTTTTTATATGATTTTTGTCTTTCTTGGTAAATATATCTTATCTATTTTCAGAAAATTCCAGATTATATCCAAGTAAATTTATAAAGCAATTAATAAATTAAAATTAGACTTGATTTGTCATTGTTATTTATACGTTTCATTTCATACTATCATAATTCGTCTGGTGTCTTTTTTTTAGCTGGTGAATAAGAATAATAGGGATCCTGGATTTTTGCGCATTAATGTGCTATTTCCCAACAAAAAACTAGAAGATATTTCTCCCACTCATAAATTGGCCTTAAAAATTCAGATATTAAAAAGTCTGTAAAGCAGTTTATTTCCATACCTTTTTTGCTGTGTTGTTTTTCTGTTCTTAATCAGGTATTTTTTTGCAGGAAAAGACACTGATTCGATTTGCTGATAAACTCGAAGGGCACCAAAAGAATACGGTACGATTCATGGAAGATTCGGCTAAATCGCTGAAAATCATTGCGGCAAGAATTGAAGAGAATATTAAATTCAACGAAACGAGTTTAGAAGAGGCTGTGAGGAAGCTTGTGTCTTTAGCAGAAGACGCAGAAGAGGAACTTCAGCAAAACGGATCTTTTATGCTTCAGGAGGTAGGCAAGTTTCAAGTGAAACACAAATGAGAGATTTAGTTTTTTTTTCTGGGGGTGGGAGGTTCAGGAGCAAGAACAAAATGCCTATTTATGGAAACGTTTCTTGACTTGACAAAAAAAAAAAAACATTTTTGATAATTAATTCATGAATTATCAAACTATTGAACTATATAAAGATTGACCAAACCCTAATTTTCACCTAGATTGCAGAAAATGCCCTCCTAAGCATACATTTTTCAAATTTCAAAATTGAATAGAGAGGCTAAATCAATTGATAAATCAAATGATTCTTTCCATTTTAATGATTGTTATTATTTAATTATTTATTATCAGAAAACGCGGAAACTGAACCGCAACAAAATGTTTCATGCTTCAAAAGGTGTGCTCGTTTTCATTAAAGTGAAAATGACCATTCAGGGGAGGATATTCGAATATGATCAACGGATATATATGAATATATTCACACATATATATATATATATATATATATATATATATATATATATATATATATATATATATATATATATATATATATATATATATATATATATATATATATATATATATATATATATATAACGAAAAGAGAAATCACCAATGCAACAGCACAACACACATAAAAAAAAGGAGACAGAAGGAGAAAAGGAAGACAGTTTTCCTAAATTAGTGATTAATATAGACCATCACTTGAATGAGGCCTTAACCCTATTCATCCATACAATCACATAGGTCAGATAGCATAGCCATACACAATAAACCATAAAGAATAATCTATGGACAGGCAGTCATGTCGTCGATTGTGTCTATCAACGCTAGATGGCGTTGATAGTTCTTTTTGTCGACACTAGTTCTATTTCACACTTATATGTAAACCATACTCTTTGATTTCAACTCTAATTAATTTGCTTTTAATTTGTAGGTGGCCCACGAATTTGGAAGAGATTTTGAGAGACTTATCCAGGATTATGCAAACAGGGTTGGTAACTACTCAGAGAAAGAGATTGGACGGTGTGGTCCACTCAATCATGCTGCAGCTGTGCCAGTTGAGGCTCTATGTAGAGGAATCATTGATCCTTTGGTAAGTTGGTTATAAGTGTTTAAAGGGGTTGTGTTCAAAAGAAAAGGAAAATAGACGAGTATGAAAACTGCTATAACCGACTTGGGTTCAATTTTGAAAAAAAAAAATGAATTTAGAGTTAAAATGAAATAAAAATATTGAAAGAAGAGTCTTGGCTTCAGATCCGGCTTCCCGTTTTGGCTTCATATCTAACAGCATTTACGGAAAAAAGAAAGTGAAAAAATGAGAAGCAAAACAAGCTTAAACAAATTAACACGGACATAAAAAGATTACAAGATGTGAACTACTACTACTAACTACTCACTACAGCATCAGGCTACCTGATGCCAACACCGCTACGCACATTCCTCTTCCATCCCAGTCAATTCAAAGCCTCCCTGTGCACCCTCTAAAGATGTTCCTATTTCCCTTGAGTCTTTCCTTACAACATCGTTCCGCGCGAATCGGGGATGACCTGCTTTTTGTTTGGCCCCAGACGGTTGGGCGACAAAGACAATCTTTGGCCCTCTGTCATCCTTCATCCGCAAAAACATATCTTAGCTGTTTCTCTATCATCTCATTATAGTCCTAGAAAGTGACACTGAACCACGTATTTCCTACAGCTTACTGTTTGAGATTCTGTCAGGTAGTTGGGTATACAGTATATAATATGGTATACGTTAACACTAAACAAAACATAAACAACCATAAAAACGAAAGAAACTCATATATGCTGAACTATAGTTAATGTTTTTAAAGGAGTTTAATACAATGAGTACAAAACACAAAACAGGGTGACTGCTATATGCTATTATGTAGGTCTCTGTTGTTTTCTGATAAGAGAATTCTAATAAAACACTGGATTATATTATTGTATTTATTGCATAACGGTAGCTACTTTTGAGAAGGGTAAAAATGTTATATATTTAATATGTATAATTAAATATATATTATATATTTAAATTATGTTATATATTTGTGTTATACAATGTTAGATAACATAATGATGATGCTATATATTTGAAATTTCAATCTAAAAGTTTGTTGGGAATGAAAATTTGCCAGTGCTGTACAATGCTCTCACACCATTAAAAATAGAGCAAATGAAATCGCTTAATTAAAATTTAGCTTGATAAAATTAATTAAGTAAAACACATAATTATGTTTTTAACCCACCAAAAATTTGTTACACAAAAATGTAAGTAAGTATGACGGCACTAAACCGTCAAGGTCCAAGTTGGTGGTGCTGAACTCTGTTTTGTAGCCCTTCCGCCAGGAAGTTCAATGGGAGGTTAGGGGCTAGCCATCCTATGCTTTATTACGCCATTCCTGCTTACCTTACCCGGATCCCTCCAGGTATCCATTTAGAGATAGGTCGACTGTGATAGATAGATAATGAGTCACGCAACTCACCCCGGTCCTAAACCAAATAACCGGTCGCGCCAGGAGTCGAACCCTTGCCCCTCGGACAAAGAATTCCCAACACAACGCACCAACCAATTGGTCAGAATGGTACCAAAAACTTGTTTATATGCATTTTATTGCGTGTTTACGAGTCGGACAAATATTCCGTGGGGATTCAAACCCCTAATCTCCCCCTTCTTGATATAGCCTTGGTGCTAAATGTTGTCTTTTTTTTTACTTTGCTAGTCTGGACTATCCTAAACATGAACTTGCTCACCTTTGACTGTTCTGCGGACATTGTGCTAATGACTTTTGGCCGTTTTCCCTTGATGGAGGAACAAGCCCTACGAGGAGTTTTCCTTGGTGGAGGACAGTCACATAGGGGGTGCATAGAGGGTACCTGACAAAAAGGTAGCCATTCATTTCCCATTGACTTTTTTTTCAAATTTTGACGCATACTTTCTAAATTACCAATTGTCATTTAAAAATGTCAAACTAATTTTATGCAATCGTTGGATTATGCAAATAATGTAAATCATAATTTATTATAACCGTTCCATTCTTCAAATTTTACAAGTGCTTAGCGATTTTGTTTCAGCCTGCTTACAATAGTCAACCATAGGTTACGAAATTCACTCAGCATTGTAAGCGATAGAAACTACAAGTTACTATGTGCGAGAAACAGTTAATTTGTCAATATATAACATGCTTGTTTAACGTACTATATATACTTGTAAAATATACTATGCATAATATATGTGTAAAACACACTTGTTACTATATAACAAGTTTATATGCGAAAGTTGAAAACAAGCTGCTATCTAGCTTTCAACTTTTAAGTATTAAGGGATTTATGGTTGCCTTCTGTTCCTTATGTTCTTGTTTTACCCTTTTTCTCTGGGTAGTTGAATCTGGGTAGTTGAAAGTTTATATGCGAAAGTTGAAAACAAGCTGCTATCTAGCTTTCAACTTTTAAGTATTAAGGGATTTATGGTTGCCTTCTGTTCCATATGTTCTTGTTTTACCCTTTTTCTCTGGGTAGTTGAAAGTTTATATGCGAAAGTTGAAAACAAGCTGCTATCTAGCTTTCAACTTTTAAGTATTAAGGGATTTATGGTTGCCTTCTGTTCCTTATGTTCTTGTTTTACCCTTTTTCTCTGGGTAGTTGAATCAAAATATTATCACCCGCCTGGCATACTATCGTATTTGCCACGAATAAGATTTCATATTTCTTTAATTTTGAATGAGACAAAAATTCTATTAAAGTTATGTTGACTTTTCATAATCTTCAGAATTATGAATTTATGAGAGGGTGCATTGTTGTGGTGAAGCACCTACGAATAACCACGAGTGGACCACAAGTCAGATTTCTTCCTGAGCATTCTGTCAGGCGGTCGTTTCAATAAGCGTTTCAATACTTTTATGTAGAAATGGGGATCATCCGTCTGACCATGGGGAATTCATTGTTTGAGCGCAATTCCACGTGAATTAAAAATGACCATCAAACAGTATGACCTTGATTTTGAAACCCTGTTTTTTGGATTTTTTTGTGTCACTGGCCGCTCTTTTTTTCATTTTACGATTTGTTTTTTAGTCTCAGGATCTTAGTCGTAAATTTATGAGTCTTCTCCCGTCATTACATTTTGAAATGTTGTTTTATTTGACTGACAAGTTTTCGGTAACGATCCGACTCTTGCGTGAATTCCAGTTTCTCGGTTGAACCAGGTGACTTGGGTGACATCTTAGACTAGGTGACAAAGGCGACGCTTTGAATTGATGGTTTTATCAATTTCTTTCACAAAAAATAAATAATGACAAACAGCGGATGGGTGTCAAGAACGCTCATTGTCCTTCGTTGAGATCTTGCCCTCTCTCAACCTTGTCAGCCGCTTGAGAATATCTTTTCAGAAGACCGTCTGCGTATACGGGGTCCAGCATCTCTAGACCTTCCGAGATCGTTTTGCCCTCTTCCATAAGGAATCTTTTCATAAAAAATATTACGATCGACTTCCATCCTCACAATAGTAATACATGTGTACAAAAACAGAGCTGCACTGAAGACAACGTCGTCTAGAGGACTGAAAATAATTGCACGTCCCGTGAATTGTAAACAGCCATTGCATTGTTGTTATCACTCCCCCAATGTTACAATGAGATTCAAATAAAATGAGTTCGTAAATTTTGTTCTCAGACCTTCTATAGAGCCTTTCTGTTTCGCAACCACCAACCCACTCCTACATTGGCAAGATTTGGTACTAACTCCCGAAAACACAATTAAGGCGTTTATTATTGATTTTCTCTTAAATCTATCGAAGTCTATTACCTGGTTCTGGTGAATCTTGTGATGATGATAACTTACATAAGTCTAGGTTTCAGCTAGGTCTGTAAACTGACATAGGTATACGTCTGGGAATTTAGCCAGACCTGCGTCTGAACGTCCGTCAGACTTTGACCTTCAGTGGAATGGGCACTTGTTTGGTTCATGATGTTGGCTTTTATCAGCTTGTCATTGTCAGCTTGTTGACATTTCAATACACAGGATAGCATTATTCTGATATCAGTTAAACCAGTTCACTTAATAATAAATGTGTATATGTAATCTTACAAGTAGTAATTTTATTTAATTAAATAAAAAAACAAGTTTTTTTAAATGAAAGTAAGGAGCGACATAAAAACTTAAAACGAACAGAAATTACTCCTTATAGGAAAGGAGCTTTTCCTCCTCGACACCCCACTCTTTACGCTAAAGTCTTTTATTGTTTTAAAAAGTAGAGTTGCAAGAAAGAATCAAACTTCAGCGCAAGGAGCGGTGTGTCGAGAAGGAAAAGCCCCTTTCATATAAGGAGTAATTTCTGTTCGTTTTAAGTTTTTATGTCGCTCCTTACTTTCATTTCAAAAAACTTGTTTTTTTATTTAATTTCTGAAAGTTTTTGAATTTATGCATGTCTAATTTTGGCTCTCCGTACATAAATAATGAAAATGAAATTTGCTATTAATTCTTTTTTTGGCTAAATGGCTTTCTTTTAGTTTTGATCAGACGATTTTGAGAAATAAGGGGGGGGGGAACTTTTAATTTTTAACGAACGTTTTTATTAGTAAAAAATATACGTAACTTAAGAATTAACTCACGTAACAAACTTTTATATTCTTATATTTTTGATTATATATATGAGGGGGTTTGTCCCCTCGTTAATACCTCGCTCATCACTCTAAATCTTAAGTTTTGTCCCAGTTCTTTAAGAATGACCCCTGAATCAGAAAGGCCGTAGAACAAATAGTTGAAATTACTAAAAATAACTTAGCATAAAGAGCGAAGTATTTATCTCCTTCTAAATACCTCGCTCTTTATGCTGAAGTATTTTTAGAACCCCTCATATGCGTAATGATCTCTGTTCGTTTTAAGTTTTAATGCTTCTCCATACTTTCAATTGAAAAAACTTTTTCATGTTTATATTTTCATTGTTTTTTTTGTTGTTTTTTTTAATAGTAATGCTAGAAAATCCTGCGCCCTTTTCATTGAATTTCTCTTCCCATATGAAATATTCCTCCAAGGAAAGATCCTCCCATATAGCCCCCTCTCCTGAACCCCACACCCAAACAAAAAAGTCCCCCTGAAAACGTCGGTACACTTCCGAATAACCATTACTGTATGTAAACATGGGTCAAAGTTAGTAACTTGCAGCCCCTCCCCCAGGGACTGTGGGGGGTAAGTCATCCTCAAAGACATAGTGATTATGGTTTTCGACTATGCGGAGCAAAATGGCTATCTCAAAATTTTGATCCGTTGACTTTGGGAAAAAATGAGCGTGGGAGGGGGCCTAGGTGCCCTCCAATTTTTACGGTCACTTAAAAAGGGCACTAGAACTTTTCATTTCCGTTAGAATGAGCCCTCTTGCAATACTCTAGGACCACTTTGTCGATACGATGACCCTTGGAAAAAAAAAAAAAAAAAACAAACAAACAAATAAACACGCACCCGTGATTAGTCTTCTGGCAAAAAACACGAAATCCCGCATTTTTGTAGATTGGACCTTGAAATTTTTTCTATAGGGTTCTCTGATACGGTGAATGCGATGGTGTGATTTTCGTTACGATACTATGACTTTTAGGGGGTGTTTCCCCCTATTTTCCAAAATAACGCAAATTTTCTCAGGCTCGTAACTTTTGATGACAAAGACTAAATTTGATAAAACTTATATATTTGCAATCAGCATAAAAACCTGATTTTTTTATATATCTTTTAGGAATGAAATTCCGTTTTTTAGAGTTTTGTTTACTATTGAGCCGGGTCGCTCCTTACTACAGTTCGTTACCACGAACTGTATGACACCTGACCACGTATCAGAGTGAATAAAATATCCTTAATTAAAGTAGGAACAACTTGAAGAACTGGATGCTTAGCTGTGACTAGTTTCTGCCGTGAAGATAATTTTACGAGTGAATGGATTGGTGCCAAAAAAGATAAATATGGGAGCCTAGATAGACCTAGGTGTGAACGTCCCTTTACTTAACTGTCTTTAAGAATGGTTTTTAGGTTGAAGTGACAAAGGTATATATTTAGTTTATGATATTTACCTTTGTCAAGTTAACATTGTAGGCAGGTTTATGATTAATATGCCGAATGGTATTATTATAATATTAAATAAACCAAGTCATTTAATAATAACAATATATAACAATAATAAAAATATATATATACATTTTTCACTCTCTTTAGAATGGATTTTGGGCTGCAGTGGGATGGGCACTTGTATGGTTCATAATATGTGCCTTTGTCAGCTTGCCTCTTATTGATCTCTACAAGAAAACGGAAGATTACGCACCTGCTAACACACAACCGTAAGTTATCCCTTTTTAGTTTTTTGTTTCTTTTGTATTATGACACAGATCAAAATAGAGTCTTCTTTTTTTCAAACAAGATCAATGGTGCTAGAGAAAACTTCTTTTATTATTGTCACTGGTGTCAGTTAGGGGGTGGAGATTATGTCCTCCCCTCTAAATCCTCTCAACCCCTTCTAGATTTTCAAAAACACCTTTTTGGGGTGTTTTCATTAAAAATACTTTTTCGGTATTTTCATTATAAAAATGACAAATTTTTCCCATCCTAAATATTGATAAATTTCACCCCTCCCTCCCCCCTGTTAATTTTTGTGGATTGCCACCACTGATTATTATTACCAAAATATTAAGCTTGGCGTAGACAATACAGGGCCCACACGTCGATCTCCGTTACGACAAACTTTGGCGACAAGGCTACTACTTTCCTTGAAAAAGACCCAGCAAATGAAATGTCTTTTCGACGCTCCATCATAGCTTTGGAGGACCTTTATCTTTATCCTTGCATACCACATGGGAAAACGATTTATGTAAAAGATTTATCAAATAAGAACAAAGAGCTTGATCACAAAGATTATTCAAAGCAGATCATCCCTGAATAGGATAGGAAGAGGTCGCAAGAAAGGATTGAAGTAAATTAGAACTTCAAATTTTGTGTTGGGATTTGGGGGGGGGGCTTAAACATTTTAGTCTCCAATCCACCAAAATATATTGCAATATGGGTTCTTACAAGACTTGAAATCTATATGTCTTGGGTGGCTTGGTGCTGCAATGAGTTGCTAGTAGTAGTGGTAGTCAAACAACACAAAAAATTTTAAACAAATTAAACAGGAAATGTCTACTCGTAAACTTTTGAGTTGGCCAAATTTTACGTAAGCTGGATTTTTTCGGTATTTGCTGTAGATTAAGGCCATTTCAAGAATCTACTGGTACTCTTAGGAAATATCATATTATATTATACCACCGAATTAAATAATTGAAACTTTCATAGAGAAGTTTAAAGTTGGCCTCCTGAGATTTTATTCTGGAAGAGGGCAGTGTTTTATTTTCCTAATATATTATTATATACTGCTTAATACTATTTGATGTATTAGATATTTTTATAGTAATGTTATAATATTATTTCCTATTTAATTTATTATAATATTAGATATTAATATAATATTATGTTTATGTATCATACTATTTATTAATTCATATTTGATAGCTTCATGGTAGTGGATGAAAAATGAAGCTTTGATTGGACTGGGGTAGAGGAGGAGTGAGCGGAACTTTCTTGGCCTCGGCCAGCTTGCGTGAAGAGCTAGTAGTAGTGGTTGTATCAAGACTGAACACTAAATTTCTTCTCATAATGTTTTAAGTTGGCCAAATTTTGACCTTGTTTTTGGTAGTTGCATAGATGAAGGCTAAAGTAGTTATGTTTAAACTACTGTGTTAAGTAACTCCTCTAAAAAAAAATTAAAGTTGGCTGTTTAAGGCAAATTTGGCTTGAGCCTTCCTAGCCAAGTGGTTAGCGCTCTAGACTTGAAATCCTGAGGACATAGCTTCGAGTCCTGGTGTTGCTAATTATTTGGTTTTGGGAAGAGAATGAATCGTGTGACTCTGTAAGCTCAGCCAGAATAGACTCACCTCTAATTGGGCACTTGGAAAAATTTAGGGGGGAATAGGGGAATTGTTGGATGATTTATCACCAACCACGTATTGCACTCCCAGCCAAAGGTATTGAATCAGTAGATCTGTACCTGCGTAACGCAGACCATTGGTCAGCATGGGAAAAAGTTAATTATGCTAGAAACTTTTCCGCGTGGAAAGTGAACCCTAATTATTATATATAAATTTCGTCGGGTGACTTTGGGAAAAATGAGCGTGGAAGGGGGCCTAGTTGTCTTCCAATTTTTTAGGTCGCTTAAGAAGGGCAAAAAATTTAATTTCCGCTTGAATGAGCTATCTCGTGATGTCCTAGGGCCTTTGGGTCGATATGATCACCTCTGGGAAAAAAAAAAAAAAAAAGACAGAAAAAACAAAATTCCTCATTTGTGCAGATAGGAGCTTGGAACATATAGAGTAGGCTTCTCTGATGCGCTGAATGTGATGGTGTTATTTTCATTAACATTCTTTAATTTTTAGGGGGTGTTCCCCCCTTTTTTCGAAAATAAGGCAAATATTCTTAGGCTCGTAACTTTTGATGGGTAAGACTAAACTTGATGAAACTTTTATATTTGAAATCAGCATAGAAATACAATTCTTTTGGTGTATATATTGGCATTAAAATTATATTTTTAAATTTTGGTTACTATTGAACCGGGTCTCTCCTTACTTACAATTCCTGATCATGAACTGTTTGATTACATTTGCTTTATTCTTCTCTTTAGATTTTAGATTTAGATTAATTTTAAAATATAGTGAGAATATATATACACAGTGGGATATATGTTTATCCAGCTGTTGGGGGGGGGGTTGAAGTTAAGCAATGTGCACCTTAGGAACTAGATGAGTAAATATTTGTGGTTGTCTTAAAGAAGTTTTCAGAATTTGTAGAGCTTCCTTCAAAAGAGGTCATGGTTTCACATCCCTTAATGAATATGTTTTTGCTTTGACTATTATAAAAGTTTGAATACGGTTAATTTTTTGACTAGCCTTGTTTAATATGGATGCGTTGCTTGTGGTTTGCTTATTTATTTTTATTTCTTTACCTTTTTACTAACGTGATTCTTTTTTCCTATTTAAATTAACGCCTTTGTTTCATTTTGGTTTTTAGGTCTTACATGTACTATGCCTACGGAGACAGGGACAATATCCCAGTATCTAAGTAAGTGACTACAAAGGAAATGCTTTTTTGCTTTCAGTACGTTAAGCAGTGCTTCCTCTATCCTTCAATTTTTCGGGGTTTCCCCGAGTACCTCCGAAAGGAAAACAGGCTCTCCGAAATCTCGCCTTAAGTTAGTGTTCATAAATATACGAACATTAACACGGAATGTAAGGTGTTAATTTTTGGAGAGATTTGGAGAGCTCAATTTCTTGTGGTGGAGGGGGTGGGGTGCTTTCGGGAAGTCCAAAAAATTCGGAGATAGGGGAAACAATGGCTTAATGTATTGTTGGTGTTGGATGCTAGTTTAATGGCGAGTTTTGTCCAGTCATAATCGAGTTTTTTATGTGTATCCCTTGCAGTAAGTTAAAAAAAGAGAAAATACCCTTTTTTGTCAGATCCGCCCTTTTGTTTAGTGCAACAAGATGAACTCTAGAACATCTAATTAAATGAAACAGAACAGATTTTTTTTCCTTTGACAAACTGATGCTAAGTATGACCGGAAGAGGCAGAAAAGACACACTAAAACCAATGATAAGTTTCGCCTTATAATGCTGAATTTTGCCTTAAATTAACGTTCGTGGATACACAATCACTAACGCGAAATACAAGTTGGTAATTTTTGGGAAGATTTTGATAAGCTCAGTTTCTTGGGACATGGGAGAAGGGGGGTAATTTTGGAAAAGTCCAAAAGTTCATGGAAAGGGTAAACACTAACTTAGATTATTGTTGGTGTTGGATTCTATCTTGATGGCGAGTTTTGTCCAGTCATAAAGTTTTTTTTATGGGTATCCTGTGCATTGATTTAAAAAAAAAGAGAAAATACGCCTTTTTTTGTCAGATACGCTCTTTGTTTAGGGCAAAAAATGAACTCTGGAACATCTAATTAGATGAAACAGGACAGAATTTTTTTTTCTACAAATTGATGCTAATTATGACTGGGGAAGCAGAAAAGAAGCACTAAAACTAATAATAAGTTTTGCCTTATAACGCCAAATTTCTGCTTAAATTAACGTTCGTGAACACACAATTGTTACCGCAAAACACAAGTTGGTAATTTTTGGAAAGATTTTGAAAATCTTAGTTTCTTAGAGCATCGGGGGCAGCGGTTAATTTGGGAAAAATTGAAGGGGGGGGGGGTTAATTTTGAAAAACTCGGAAAATTGAGGGATTGTGTAAAGTCTTGTTTGTGTTAGATGCGTAACGATATGAACTCTAGACCATCTAATTAAATAAAACAGGACAAAAAAAAATATCGGACAAATTAGGGGGAACTCTGACAAAATAGGGGGAAGGGGGTAATTCGGGAAAACTCCAAAAAGTCAGGGAAAGGGTAAACACTACCGTAAAGTATTGTTGGTGCTGAATGCTATTTTAATGGCGAGTTTCTTCCGGTAATAATCAAATTTGTGTTCTTGTGTATACCCTGTATGAATTTAAAACAAGAGAAGATAGCCTACATTTTTTTTTTTTTTATTTTTTTTTTTATAGATAGGTCTTTTTGTTTAGCGTAACGATATGAACCATCCTATTATAATACCATCCTATTAAATAAAACAAAATGGGATTTTGTTCGGACAAATTGATGCAAAGTATGGTAGGAGGAAAATTTGGCTCTCTAAGGAGGAGGGGAGGAAAAGTTGGCTCTCTGGGGAAGAGGAGATGGAGGCTGGGATACTGGGGTGGGAGGAAAGAAAAGCTAAATCAAATGTTAAGTTTCGTCTTAATTTAACATTCGTAAACGCAGTAAATACAGAAATTGTGCCACGAAATCCAAGTTGCAAATTTTTGTGGGTATTTTGAAAAGATCAGTTTCTTCTGGTGTATGTGTTTTTTTTTGGGAGGGTGGGGGCTAATTTAGGAAAAATATGGGGAGGGGCTAATTTTGAAAAACTTCAAAAATTCAGGAATAGGCTAAACACTAACGTAAATTATTGTTGGTGTTGAACGCTATTTTAATGGCGAGTTTCGTCCGGCCATAATCAAATCTGTGTTCTTGTGTATCCCTTGTATCAATTTAAAAAAGAGGAAATATGTCTTTTTTGTTAGATAAGTCTTTTTGTTTACAGTAACGATATGAACTCTCGACCATAATTTAAATATGACAAACGGCATTTTTTTTTCTGACAGATTGATACAAAGTATGGAAGGAGGAAAAGTTGGCTCTCTGGGGAGGAGGATAGGAAAAACTGGGATAATAGGGTGGAGGGAAAGAAACGCTAAATATAATCATAGGTTTTGCCTTGTAACGCCTAATTTCACCTTAAATTAGCATTCGCAAACACGGTATATACAGAAACGGTAACACGAAATCCAATTTTTTAATTTTTTGGGGCATTTTTGAAAGGTCAGTTTCTTCGGGTGTGTATGTGTGTTTGTAAGGGGGGAGGCTAATTTGGAAAACTCCAAAAAATCGAGGATCGGGTATGCACTAATGTAAAGCATCGTTCGCGTCGGATGCTGTTTAATGGCGAGTTTTGTCTGGCAATAACCAAGTTTGCGTTTTTGTTATCCCATACACTAAGTTTAATTCTAATATATATATATATATATATATATATATATATATATATATATATATATATATATATATATATATATATATATATATATATATATATATATATATATATATATATATATATATATATATATATATATATATATATATATATATATATATATATATATATATACTCCTATTATTCAAACGTACCTTTTTGTTCAAGGCAACGATGTGAACTTAAGACATCTAATTAAAATGAGATAGGACAAAAAAAAATCATCTGACAATTTATTTTAAATCGCTGATGCAAAATATGACTGGGGAGGGAGGAAAGAAATGCTAGCTAATGATGTGTTTACAATTACTGCTAAATTTTTCCGAAAGTAGGAGTTATTTATTATGATGTCCCAAAATTTTCTGGTGAGGTCCACTGACAGTTCCTTGGTCAGGGGCTTCCTTTTATTTTTGTGGGTTCCATTGTAACTTAACCACCGTGTAACTGAACCCCGGTGTGACTGTACCCTCGTGTAACTGAACCCTTGTGCAACTGAACCCCATTTAACTGAGTCTTCGTGCAACTCAACCGCCGCACAACTCAGCCCCATTTAATTAAACCCCATGCAGCTGAACCCCCGTGCAAATGAACCACTGTTCAACTTAACCACCGTACAACTGAACCACCATGTAACTGAACCCTCGTATAACTGAATTTTCCTGCAACTCAACCACCGCACTTACATTAGGTAAAACACAAGTTAGAACGTTTACATGTTCAACCTTGTTGGAATTGTTGGCTTTTTAAAGTCATGATATAAATGACTGTCAAGATGATTATTAAAAAATTGTGTTTTGTTGTCGCAAAAACAAAGAAAATCGGACGTCGCAAACTCTTAAAGCCAGATTAATTTCTCCCTTTTTTTTATATCTGTTCATTGTGGTTCCCTTCACGTTACATTTTTTGGAAAATGTTTAGGAGCATCTTTAACTAAATCAAGAGATAAAAGATATTAGAGAAGGGATATGCCCTTCCCCCAAAATAGCGCTCCTGATATAAAGCTATCTAAAGCCGAATTTGCTTAGTCCTAAGTTTGCCTATTCCAATTGCAGTAGTTGACTAGACTGGACAGGTGAGGATAGGCTTTTGAATAAAACACTTATTTTTTTAAATACATAACAGACGAACAAGATTAAACTAAACTGGAATAACTCCCATAAAAACAGGCCTTTGTATAGATTTCATAATGTACTTTTTTGGATCTTTAGAAAATTCTGAAGCTTAGCTTTATCAAATATTCTGTTTTTGACTTCTATCTCTATTTATTCTGTTTTTCTTCAGCATGACTTTTATCTATTTTTCTTAGCTTACTTTATGACGCTGATACTTTGGAAGTGGTTGCATGGTTACGTTTTTTGACTTCAGCAGCTTTGCTGCTTGCTTTTGACAGGTAAAGATCAAAACCTGGTGATGTGAACCCACCCTGCTTTTCTTATATCTACCCTGGCTTACGACTTAAGAGACATTTATTGACTTTGATTAGTCCAGACGCACTTAATTCTTGTTTGGCTTTCTTTAAAGGTTAACTGTAATCTGAAAAGAATATTGGTAGTTTATAAGAGTGGAAACTGGCGCTATTGTCGACAAAAAACTACCGATACCATCTACGTTTTGCGACACTTGCCAGTTTTTCAAGCTTAGCAATAGTTTTTCTGTCAGGAATTGAGAATTATTCTTATTATTACTCGAAAAAAAATTAATGTCGAGTGTTGCCAAGCATTATATAGTTCTAAAAGATCTATGGTTCTAGCGTTGTAAAGATCTAACAGTATAACGTTCTAAAAACCTGAGAGTGGAACAAGTTAATTATTGATGACTCTTTAAGATGAGAACAAACGTCCCACAAAATATTCGTGGGACGTTCTAAAAATCTAACAATAGAAGGAAGGATTTATCGACGACGTTTAAAAACAAGGAACAAAAATTATCGAACTTTCTAAAGATCTAGCGCCCTAAAAACGTGATAGTAGAACGTTTTAATAGTGGAATATCTTAAAAATCTAACAGTGGAACGAGAGAATTATCGATGACTCTTAAAAAAATAATTGGACTTTTTAAAAATCTAGCGCTCTAAAGATTTGACAGAGGAACGTTGTAGTAGTAGAACGTCTTAAAAATCTGACACTGGAGCAGTGTTGTATCTAAGTTTTTTGTGGGGAAGGGGGGGGGGGAGTAAAGGAAACTTTGAAAAACGCATCAAGAATTTGCTTATATTCGTTTTCACTACGTTTTCACGTTTTTTTTAGGGGGGGGGGGGTGTTCAAGAAAACTTTAATAAACGCATAGAAAATTTGTTTATATTCGTCTTTGCTACGTTTCTTCGAGTCGAACAAATATTTGGGGGAAGGGATTCAAATCTCCTACTCCTGGATATGGCCAGAAGGGGGCACAGGAGCACATGCCCTTTAAGAAGGTGGAAAGTTATTCTAATTATAAGGGCGGGAGGAGCTATCAATTGAGGAGTTTCAAGCTGCGTTAGTACCAACCCCCTTTCGCCCCTCCCAAATTAATTTCTTTATCCAAATCCTGAACTCGAAATTCATAATAGAAATTTATCTTATATATGGACCTGACTTGAATTAGATTACAGTAATATACCATTGTAAGTTATGATTATTGTTAATCGTTGTTGTACAGTTTTATCTCTATTATTCAGTTCTTGTTCAGTTATTGATGTGAAAAAAATAGGCACAACATTTGATGATCGCAAAGCTTTCAATCTTTCATGACACCGTCAACTGGCGTTAAAAAAAAATCATTGCTTTGGAGCACAAAAACCTAAATGGCCTCTTGTAGACTTTGCAAAAAATTGCTAATACAAAATTTAAGTTCTAATTTTCTTTTTTTTATATATTTCAATTTAAAAAAAGATTACAATTTTTCCCAGGGATAAATTGAATTTAGCTTTTTTTCATCAATAGTATCAAAATTGACGTATACACGTTTTGTGCTTAAGGCTAAGAAATACTGAATGAGACTGTTAAAATAAGGAACATTTCAACTTACGTGGACTTTTTTCTTTTCTGCTTCTACCCTGCTGCTTACCCTATCTTTCTTTAGTGTTGGCCTGAGTCCTTACAACATGCCTAACGCTTACAATTATGAGGGTGACTATCCTGAGTTCCCACCCCATGTTGGTAACAAGAGTTTGTCTGCAGTCAACAGTGATAGTGCCAGAACTCGCAGTTCTATAGTTAGTCCAAGTAGCACTAGAAATGGTCGAACAGAGGGTTCACCAACAAAGTGAGTAATCCAAAGATTATACCTTAAGGAGAGACCAAAGAGTATGGGCAACTTATTACAATGGAAACTGGCGCTAGTTTAACACAAAAATAACTATCAGTGCCATCTAGCTTTTGGTGACATTTGACATTTTTTCAAGCTTCGTACTCGTTTTTCTGTCAGGAACTGAGATTAGACACTTGTTCCTACACTAATATTACCACCTTCACGAATCAAATTAATTACTCTTATTATTACACTGAAGAAAATCAGTGCCATCTAACGTTTAGTGACATTTGATTTTCAAGCTTTGTACTCATTTTTCTGTCAGGAACAGAGATCAGACACTTGTTACTACACTAATATTACCACCTGCATGAATTAAAGTAATTATTCTTATTATTACACTGAGGAAAATGCCAAGTGTCGCCAAACACTCGATGGTATTAGGTTTTTTTGTCGACACTAGTGCCAGTTCCCACTCTTTGTAAGTTACCCATACTCTTTGGAAGAGTCAGTAACATGATTATAAATATCCAAAAGAAGATACAGCACTATAGGAAAAACTGGTATGATAAGTTTGTTGGGAAATTTGGAATAGCTTGGCGGGATGAATGCTTGGAGGAGGATAACGGGCTCCTTCAGTATGTAATACGAGAAACGATAGCTTCTAACGTTCTTTTCCCAACTCCACAGGGTTCGAGAAAGTAATCAATAACAAATATATAAATATGACTCATATTTATTAACAAAGAATATCTAGGATTTTTTTATGGGGGAGGGGGGTGGGCGACCAAAATAATTTTTGGTTCGGGTTTTCTTAAAGAATTATTGTTCGGTGGGGGGGGGCTAAGGGTTCTGTAAAGTGACTAAATTCGTATTGTGGTGCTAAACTGGAACATAAAACATTCTCAGGGAAATTAGTTATATTCCAATTACTAACTGTTGTTAATATAGCGGAGTGAACAGTACCATATCTTGGTTTGGTTTTCAAAATTTTTGTATAATCTAAGTATGTGACTTAATCTCAGTGGCGTCAAAAATGTCATTCACGTGTGAGCAAATGGTAAGTGAAAACTTCTTTAGAAAATTGGAAAATATTCCTTTTTCCATAGTTTTTTTTTCGATTTCTCTTTGATTCCTTTTGAACTGATTCGTTTTTTAGTTTTTTTTCCTTTTTTTATCGTAGATAGCGTAACAAACATATTTCTATATAGATGGATATTTTTTTTCCTTTTTTTAGTTCTTTCTTTTTTGTTTTTTTAGTTTTTTCTTTTTTTTTAGTTTTTGTCCTTTTTTTTCTTTTTAGTTTTTTTTTTTTTTTTTTTTTTTTTTTTTTTTTTTTTTTTTTTTTTTTTTTTTTTTTTTTTTTTCCTTTTTATTTTTTTTTTTGTCTTTTTTTCTTTATAGTTTTTAATTTTTTTAGTTTTTTTTTAATTTTTTCCTTTAAAGCCACCAATAGTCATTAAAACTGAGCGTTATGCTTGGAATTATTGTGCCTAAAGTTCCGAGTACCTTAGATTTGTGACTAAGAGTAGCCTCGAGTACCATACTTAAGTGTTGAAGTTTAAGCTAAGAACTAAAAGTTAAAAATCTGCTATATTTATTTTTCCCTTCAATACCATACTTTTCATGTGCTATATAGACTTGTTCGATGAGCGCATATTTGTATTCAGTTTTTTTGTAGTGTAAAAGCGACCACTAGTCATTAGAATAAAGCATATTGCTTGTAATTATTATGCTTAAAGTTCTGAGTATCTTAGATTTTTTACTATGAGCAGCCTTTAGTACCATCAAATATTGAAATTTAAGCAATAAGTAGCCATGGCATTACAAGTTCAAAAGTGTGCCATATTTACTTCTGCTGCAATTCCATTCTTCTTGGTGTTTAGACATGTGCGATAAGTTCATTTCTGTATTCGATTTTTCTTTATTGTAAAAGCCACCAATAGTCATTAAAACTAAGCATTTTGCTTGGAATTATTGTGCTTGAAGTTCTGAGTATCTTAGATTTTTTACTATGAGCAGCCTTTAGTACCATCAAATATTGAAATTTAAGCAATAAGTAGCCATGGCATTACAAGTTCAAAAGTGTGCCATATTTACTTCTGCTGCAATTCCATTCTTCTTGGTGTTTAGACATGTGCGATAAGTTCATTTTTGTATTCGATTTTTTTTTTATTGTAAAAGCCACCAATAGTCATTAAAACTAAGCATTTTGCTTGGAATTATTGTGCTTAAGGTTCTGACTGTCTTAGATTTGTGACTATGAGTAGCCTTGAGTACCATATCTTAAGTATCAAAGCTTAAGTTAAAAGTAGTCGCTGCATTACACGTTCCAAAATGGTCTAAAATTAATTTTTCCTGCAACATCACACTTTTTCCATGCTATTAAGAAATTTTCGATTGGTGCATTTTTCGTACTCAGTTTTTTTGTCTTGATTTAAAAGCCATCACTAGTCATTAAAGCAAAGAATACTACTTTTGTCATAGAATTGGATTTCGTTTTGGGAATATAGTCATACAGTACTTGATTGCGATTCTATCGCCAATTTATGTTACTTTTTCCATTATTCCATAGCTTTATTACTGAAATTACAACAAAAGATTTGTAGGTTTACTTTTAAAGTGAAAAATTAACATAAAATACTCTAAAGACCTGGTTTAGGAAGTCTTATTATTATTTTTTATGGCACTTGGTATTTATCAAGTGACATGTAGCGATCGCAAGTTTTGTCGGTCTGTCCGTCTGTCTGTCGGTGTCTCTGTCCCAGTTTTGCTAGTTTTGGCACTTCCAGATAAGCTAGGACAATGAAATTCGGCATGCATATCAGTAACCAGACAAAATTATTAGAAATAGTAGTTTCCCCGATTCGACCATCTGGGAGGGGGAGGGGGGGGGGGGTAATTCGAAAAAATTAGAAAAAAATGAAGTATTTTAACTTACGAACGCCTAATCGGATCTTAATGAAATTCGATATTTAGAAGGATATTCTGTTTCAGAGCTCTTATTATCTCTACCTGATCTGGTGACATTGGGGGGAGTTGGGCGGATCTAAAATCTTGGAAAATGCTTAGAGTGGAGGGATCGGGAAGAAACTTGGTGGGAAAAAATAAACACAAGTCCTAGATACGTGATTGACATAACCGGACCGGATCCTCTCTATTTGGTGGAGCTGGGAGGGGGGAAGTAAGTCGAAAAAAAATGTGGTATTTGTAATTTACGAACGGTTGACCAGATCTTAATGAAATTTGATATTTAGAGGGATCTTGTGCTTTAGAGCTCTCATTTTAAATCCTGACCAGACCTGGTCACATTGGGGGGGGATTTGGAGGGGGAAACCAGAATTCTTGGAAAACGTGAAAATTGAGGTATATCTTACGAAATCGGATCTTAAGATATAATAAAAGGATCTTATGTCTCAGATGCTCCATTTTCAATTCGAATCGGATCCGGGGACATAGGGGGTCGGAGGGGGAAAAGAAATCTTGGAAACTGGAAATCTTGGAAAACGCTTAGAGTGGAGAGATCGGGATGAAACCTGATGGGAAGAATAAGCACAAGTCCTAGGTACGTGATTGACATGACCGGACTGAATCCGCTGTCTTTGGGGGAGTTGGGAGGGTTGTAAAGTGGGAAAAATTAGAAAAATTGAGGTATTTTAACTTAAGAACGGGTGACCGAACCTTAATGAAATTTGATATTTAGAAGGAACCCATGTCTCAGATGCTCCATTTTCAATTTGAATCGGATCCGGGGACATAGGGGGTTGGAGGGGGGAAAAAGAAATCTTGGAAACCGGAAATCTTGGAAAACCCTTAGACTGGAGAGATCGGGATGAAACCTGATGGGAAGAATAAGCACAAGTTCTAGATACGTGATTGACATAATTGGAACGGATCCGCTCTCTTTGAGGGAGTTGGGGGATTTTCAGTGCTTTGGTGAGTTCGGTGCTTCTGGACGTGTTAGTACGATGAAAATTGGTAGGCGTGTCAGGGACCTGCGCAAATTGACTTGATAACATACGTTTCCCCGATTCGACCATCTGGGGGACTGGAGAGAGAGGAAAAATTGAAAAAATTAGAGGTATTTTTGACTTACGAATGGGTGATCGGATCTGAATGAAATTTTATATTTAGAAGGACTTCGTGTCTCAGAGCTCTTATTTTGAATCCCGACCGTATTTGGTGATATTGGGGGAGTTGGAGGGGGAAACGGGAAATCTTGGAAAACGCTTAGAGTGGAGAGATTGGGATGAAACTTGGTGGGAAGAATATGCACAAGTCCTAGATACGTGATTGACATAACCGGACTGAATCCGCTCTCTTTGGGGGAGTTAGGAGGGTTGTTAAGTCGGAATAATTAGAAAAATTGAGGTATTTTTAACTTAAGAACGGGTGACCGAACCTTAATGAAATTCGATATTTAGAAGTAACTCATGTTACTTCTAATTTTTAAATCCCGACCAGATCTGGTGACATTGGGGGGAGTTGGAAGGGGAAACCGGAAATCTTGGAAAACGCTCAGAGTGGAGAGATTGGGATGAAACTTGGTGGGTAGAATAAGCAAACGTCTTAGATACGTGATTGACGTAACCGGACTGGATCCGCTCTCTTTGAGTTAGGGGGGAGGGTCCTGTGCTTTGGCGAGTTCAGTGCTTCTGGACGTGCTAGGACGATGAAAATTGGTAGGTGTGTCAGGAACCTGCACAAATTGACTTGATAAAGTTGTTTTCCCCGATTGGACCATCTGGGGGTTGAAGGGAGAGGAAAAATTAGAAAAAAATGAGGTATTTTTAACTTACGAGTGGGTGATCGGATCTTCATGAATTTTGATATTTAGAAGGACCTCGTGTCTCAGAGCTCTCATTTTAAATCCCGACCGGCATTAAGCCTCTGATTTTCCTTTTAAATCAATCTATTGATTCTTATAATTTTGCTAGAGCTTATACCATATGAGCTCTTGGCTCTTCCGACCTCGTCACAAGTGCCATATGAGCTCTTAGCTCTTGTTCATATGGCACTTGTTCATATACGAAATTTGTGGCTCCTTAGTGTCGTAAAACTTTTCATGGTTTGTTTTCTATATGTATTTTCTGCTTTTTTGCTTTCTATGTGTATTTTCTATATGTATTTCTGCTATTTTCTATATGTATATCTGTTCTTAACATAATCAATAATCTAGCCATGACCTTCGTCAATATAAATAGGAAGTTAGTGCAGAGGTATTTGTCATTTAAGGTCCAAAACAAAATACGTAAACATTAAGATTTCAAAGAAATGTCATGGTTTTCTGCTTCAGTTTTGAGCTTGGGGAAAAGTCTAGTAATGCTAATAAATCTCCGTTTTTCCAAAGGATTACGTATTTGACTATATTTGACCTATTTATATATATATATAAATAAGTTGTCTGTGTGTGTGTGTGTGTCGAGTGACGTCATGTCATCAGGTCGTCATTATGACGATGACCTCATTAAAGGTATTTAAGACATTCGTTCACGGAAAAATGTTTAATTGTAAGAAGATCGTGGACGGAAAAATGTTTAATTGTAAAATTACTGAAGAACCTACAATGGCAACAGCCGAGGAAGCTGCTCAAAAGACAAATTTTTAATTGTAAGAAGATCGTGGACGGAAGAATGTTTAATTGTAAAATGACTGAAGAACCTACAATGGCAACAGCCGAGGAAGCTGCTCAAAGATTCTATGCCAAAAAACTTGCGACTGATAGAGAAAGTTAGAAAAGAAAGCGTGCCGAGGAAAAAATAAAAAAAGGAAAAAAAAACTGAAAAATAAAAGAGAAAAACAAAACTAAAAAAAATAAAAATAAAATAAAAAAAAAACTAAAAAGGTAAAAACTCCAAAAAAACTAAAAAGAAAAAAACTAAAAAAAAAGGTAAAAAAAAAAAAAAAACTAAAAACAAAAAAGGGGAAAAACACAAAAATTTATTTCATCATATACCAATTCAAAAACGAATGTATATACAGACCGGGACACCGGGACACAAATGACGACCGGGACGGCGACACAGGGAATGTTCGACTAGCAATCACCATCAACAAAGCTCAAGGGCAATCATTAGAATCATGAGGTATAGATCTGAATACGGATTGTTTTTCCCATGGACAATTATATGTTTCATGTTCAAGAGTCGGTAAACCTGGCAATCTATTTATATGCACAGACAATGGGACAGCGAAGAATGTTGTATACAATGGCAACAGCCGAGGAAGCTGCTCAAACATTCTATGCCAAAAAACTTGCGGCTGATATAAAAAGTAAGAAAAGAAAGCGTGCCGAGGAAAAAATAAAAAAAGGAAAAAAACAGAAAAATAAAGAAGAAAAACAAAACTAAAAAAATAAAAAAAAAACTAAAAAGGTAAAAACTCCAAAAAAACTAAAAAGAAAAAAGAAAAAAAAAACTAAAAAAAAGGTAAAAACCAAAAAGAAAAAAAAAGGGGAAAAACACAAAAATTTATTTCATCATATACCAATTCAAAAACGAATGTATATACAGACCGGGACACAGGGACACAAATGACGACCGGGACATAGGGAATATAAATGACGACCGGGACACAGGGACACAACTACAACGGGGACGCCGGGGGGCACAGGGGGATATATAAATGACGACGGGGACACAGGGAATATTCGATTAGCAATCACCATCAACAAAGCTCAAGGGCAATCATTAGAATCATGAGGTGTAGATCTGAATACGGATTGTTTTTTCCATGGACAATTATATGTCTCATGTTCAAGAGTCGGTAAACCTGACAATCTATTTATATGCACAGACAATGGGACAGCGAAGAATGTTGTATATTCGCAAGTTTTACGTAGTTAAAAACATATATATATATATATATATATATATATATATATATATATATATATATATATATATATATATATATCTATATTCACAGGTGGGACACAGGGACACAACTACAATGGCGCGTAACGACTTACGCGCGCGGGGGGGGCTTGGGGGGGCGCGAAGCGCCCCCACCTAAGGCTTTGAAGGCGCGAAGCGCCTTCAAATCTGGTAACTAAAATGAGTTTGGGGGAAGTTAAGGTGAAGTATAGCCTTCAAATGTGTTAACTAAAATTAGTTTTGGTAAAGTATAGTGGAAGCCCCTTCAAATGTGTTAACTAAAATTAGTTTGGGTGAAGTTACGGTGAAGTATAGTGGAAGCGCCTTCAAATGTGGTAACTAAAATGAGTTTGGGGGAAGTATAGGGTGAAGTATAGTGGAAGCGCCTTCAAATATGTTAACTAAAATTAGTTTGCACATTACGGAGTATGAATTGTTTTCCTAACACGTTTCCTTCTCAATAGCCCCAATTGTAGGCTAATATCCTTATTTATGATTCTGAAAAAATTTGTTTAATATTATTCCTTCCATATTGTTTGGAGGGGATTGAATTGTCACAAAAGCGAATTTAAACAAACAAAAGAGAAACTCGCATTTAAAAAAGTTAAATCATTCCACATTGACTGACATTCATTCAAACTGTATGTATAAAAATTTATAAAGGAAGATATTGTCAACTGTAGGCTTCGTGTTGAATAGAGGCCAGAGTCTGACGCGTAGATGTTTTCATACAACACCCGTTTAGTCTGTTTATTCATATCAATGAAAAATTGAAGCACCGAAAAGCAGCGTGATTCCACTTATGGGAGTTTTCCTCTTAAATCATGTTTTCCTTTGTTTCGCCTTCATCGGGAAGTGGCATCGTTTAGGGGGGGGGGTCCCCCTCCCACCAATTTAAAAAAAAATTATGTAACTTTACTACATTTGTACGTTTTAAGCTTCAACTTCGTTAATTTTCTTTGAGCAGATATTTTTTTAGTTAATCTGCCCTAAGTTTAAATATATAAAAAACGTTAAAAATTGGGATTCGAAGACAATATAACATCTTCGAAACCTGATCATGTCATTATCATCTTTCTAAGTCCGGTCTAGTGTGGACTCTAAGTATTTCCAACTGTGGAAAAAAAAAGCCTAGGTCTTGGCTATTCTACTTTTTACATTCTTACTGCATCCACCATCTCTACTAATAAATTGTAGGGGCGATTTATTGCAATTATTAAAATTATAAAAATCTACTTAATACTGTACTTTTTTGCAATTAATGTCTTAATAATTACTATCTTTTTAGAGCTTGGGGTGGTGCATCGCCTCCTAGGTATACGCCAGGGACAGTTGTTTCACAAGGAGCGAGTGCTACTCAAGAATATGAAAGACCTCCTCCATACTACTATCCTGGGCCTGCGTAAGTGATCAATTTTTATTTGTGTAACAGGGATAAATTAGTTTAATTCAACGCAATTTTTGTGGGAGCATTGCATAAAATTTTTTTGTTGTTTTTGTAACAAGTTTTGGGTTTCCAACAAGTTTTGGACTTTATTATAATTATTGTAACAACTTTTTGTCGTTATTGTAACAAGTTCTGGACTTCATACTATTACTACTAACAACTATTTAATTTTTTGGGTTTGGTTGATTAGTTTAATTAGATGAAAAGGCGTGTTCTCAATTAATTCATAGTACCAAGGGACCGAGCTTCGCTTGGTCAAAAGAAAAAAGTTTTTTTTTAATTTGCTTCGTAAAAGAACTTTAATTTTAGATTATTCGCTGTAGAAAGTAAAACCATTAGGATATCCGGCGTCTGGGTGACGTCGTTCATATGAACAATACTTTTTCAAAATTAATTAACACCCTCAACCGATTTTCCCTAACTCATGACCTATCTAGATGGCTTTATTTACAGAGGAAAACGAACAAGTATCTTTTTACGAGGAATCTTATTAAACTTACACTTATGGATTTCAACATTAAGTATATAATTTCATTCAGCAAAAGATTTAAGAAAAATATTAAGGGGGTGGGGAGGGTGACGTCACTCATATGAAATTTTTTTTTTTTTTTACTAATTAAGGCCCTAAACGAATTTTACCGTTTAGGGTGAAGGGTGACGCTACTCATATGAAAAATGCTTGTTTTTTTAAACTAATTAAGGCCCTAAACGAATTTTCCCTAATTCATGACCTATCTGGATGGGTTTTTTATGGCATTTGGTGTTAACCAAGTGACATATAGCAATCGCCAATTCTTTCGGTCTGTCGGTCTGTCTGTCGGTTCCGGTTTTGCTACTTTAGGCACTTCCAGGTAAGCTAGGACGATGAAATTTGCAGGCGTATCAGGGACATGACCAGCTTAAATTAGAAATAGTCGTTTTCCCAATTTCATCATCTGGGGGGGAGTGGGGGCCGGTTAATTCGTAAAAAATAGAAAAAATGAAGTATTTTTAACTTATGAGCGGGTGATTGGATCTTAATGAAATTTGATCTTTGGAATGATATTGTGTCTCAGAGCTCTTATTTTAAGTCTTGACCGGATCTGATGACATTGGGGGGAGTTGGAGGGGGGGGGGAAACCTAAAATCTTGGAAAACACTTAGAGTGGAGGGATCAGGATGAAACTTGATGGGAAAAATAAACACAAGTCCTAGATACATGATTGACATAAACGGAACGGATCCGCTCTCTTTGGGGTAGTTGGGGGGGGGGGGGGGTATTTCTGAAAAATTAGAAAAAATGAGGTATTTTTAACTTACGAACGAGTGATCGGATCTCAATGAAATTTGATATTTAGAAGGATATCGTGGCTCAGAGCTCTTATTTTAAACCCGACCGGATCTGGTGACATTGGGGGGGGGGGGGTGGGAGGGGGAAATCTAAAACTTGGAAAACACTCAGAGTGGAGGGATCGGAATGAAACTTGGTGGGAAAAATAAGCACAAGTCCTGGATACATGATTGAAATTAAAGGATCGGATCCGCTCTCTTTGGGGTAGTTGAGGGAGGGGTTAATTCTGAAAAATTAGAAAAAATGAGGTATTTTTAATTTACGAACGGGTGATTGGATCTCAATGAAATTTGATATTTAGAAGGATGTCGTGTCTCAAAGCAATTATTTTAAATCCTGACCGGATCTGGTGACATTGGGGGAAGTTTGGGGTGGGGGAACCTAAAATCATGGAAAACGCTTAGATTGGAGGGATCGGGATGAAACTTGGTGGGGAAAATAATCAGAAGTCTTACATACGTGATTTACATAATTGGAACGGATTCGCTCTATTGGGGGGGGGGTAGTTCTGAAAAATAAGAAAAAATGACGAATTTTTAACTTACGAAGGAGTGATCGGATCTTCATGAAACTTCATATTTAGAAGGACCTCGTAACTCAGATCTCTTATCTCAAATCTCAACCGGATCAAGTGTAATTGGGAGGGGGCAGTTGGGGGGACCGGAAATCTTAGAAAATGCTTAAAGCGGTGAGATCAGGATGAAACTGGATGGGAAGAATAGAAACCTGTCTAAGATACGTGACTGACATAACCGGACCGGATCTGCTCTCTTTGGTGGAATTTGGGGGGGGGGGGGTAATTTTGACAATTGAGGTATTTGTAACTTACGAAAGGGTGACCAGATCTTAATGAAATTTGATATTTAGAAGGATCTTGTGCTTTAAAGTTCTAATTTTAAATTCCGACCAGATCCTGTGACATTGGGGGGAGTTGGAGGGGGAAACCGGAATTTTTGGAAAACGTGAAAATTGGGGTATTTTTATCTTACGAATAGATGATTGGATCTTAATGAAATTTGATTTTTAGAAGGAATTCATGTCTCAGAGCTCTTATTTCAAATCCCGACCAGATCTTTTGACATTGGGGGGAGTTGGAGGGGGAAATCTTGGAAAAACACTTGGAGTGGAGGAATCGGGATGAAGCTTGGTGGATAGAATAAACAAATGTTTTTGATACGTGATTGACAGAATCGTACTGGATTCGCTCTCTTTGGGGGAGTTGGGGGGAGGGGTTCAGTGATTTGGCGTATTTGGTGCTTCTGGACGTGCTAGGACGATGAAAATTGGTAGGCGTGTCAGGGAGATGCACAATTTGACTTGATAAAGTCGATTTCCCAGATTCGACCATCTGGGGGGGGGGGCTAAAGGGAGAGGAAAAATTAGAAAAAAATAGGTATTTATAACTTACGAATGGGTGATCGGGTCTTAATGAATTTTGATATTTATAAGGACATCGTGACTCAGAGCTCTTATTTTAAATCCTGACCGGCGTTAAGCCTCTTATTTTCCTTTTAAATCAATCTATTGATTCTTAGAATTTTGTTAGAGCTCATACCATATGATCTCTTGGCTCTTAGCTCTTCTCGCCTCGTCTCAAGTGCCATATGAGCTCTTAGCTCTTGTTTTACAGCGGAAAACGAACATAATATTAAGCTTACACTCAGGGATTTCACATAAAGGGGTATCTAATATCAGTCAATAAACGATTCACGAAAAATAATAAGGGGGTTGGGAAGAGTGACGTCATTCATATGAAAAAGTTTAAAATTAATTCAGGCCCTAAACGAAATTTTCATAACTTGTGATCTATCTAGTTGTTTTGTTTTGTTTTTTTTTACACCGAAAAGGAACAAATATCTTTACGAAGAATTTTTATCAAAATGAAGCTCAATGCTTTCAACCTTCCAATTTCTATCACCAAACGACGTCAGAAATATAAGGGGACAGGGAAGGCGAACGAATTTTTTGAAAGATGTGATCTATCTAGGTCGTATTTTCAAACCGGAAAATGGTAGTACACTGATTTTCAGGAAAAATTTTAGGGATGTTTTCAAGAAAAAAGTTACAGATATAAATCCAGTTATTGCTTGTTTGATAAGATAGATATTGAGGAGGCGTGTGGTAGCATCAAAGAGAGAAATAGAAGCCGTGCTGAAAAATCTGTGTTCATGTTTCTCAACATGTTTTGCTAGAGAAGCTTCTTTATTAATTTATTTCCTTCCCTCCTATTTATGTATATTTCCTATCCTATTTTTTCTATCCTATATTCTTATTTCTTATTCCATTAATTTTTTTTCTTTCCTATTTCTGATTTTTCCTTCTTTATTTTATTTTCTCATCCTATTAAGTTTCCGTATTTCTTATCTACTAATTTTTTCATCTTTATTAAGTTCCTATTCATTTCCTTCTTTATTATTTAGATCTTGTTGAACAGAAATTACAATACCATACCGCCTGTGGCCAACACAGATGGCATCCCTCTCCACTACTCTATTCGAAACCCCACTCTTTACTCCCTCTCATGAAGTTCCAGTTCTCTTTAAATCATTTCTTACGACCCCTTGCTACCCTATGGCCCCTGCGTTAGAACCCAGATAGCTGACCAAAAAGTACGATTTTCGGTGACATGATCCTTCATCAGTGAAATGTGGCGACGATGGCCATCCAACTTAAATTTTCCTTTAATATAACACTCAAAAGCGAAATCGAACCACATTTTCTAAAAGCTTGCTGCTTAATATACGGTCAGTCAAACGAGTATCATTCCTTTATATTAATTAACAAATTATTTATTTATATTAATTTTAAATAAATAAAAAAGTATCCTTTTTCAATTATCGTTCAACAATTCGTCAGGAAATCATCTAGCATATGTTCTTCAATCTTCCGAAGTTTCCGGGTTTCAGAGCCATGCTTCACGGCTGGGTCTAGGACAGTGCTCCCTAATAGGCTAGTGTAATCTAAGATGATGGTACCACAAAGTATTGGCCTGGTTCTGTCTCATGATGTCCTTTTGCGGCTCACCTGGGTACTTGCCGCTGCACATTCGTGTGTCGTGGTATGGTGGTTGAGAACCACTAAACTAACATGATAACACCACAATCTATTGGTCTGGCTCTGTCTCATGACATCTTTTGCACACCAGGGTAATTGCTGCGGCACATTCGAGGTGGTTAGGAACCGCTACTTTAACATGAGGCCATCACAAGGTATTCGTCTGCTTGTGCTTGGTCAGGATATTGTTATTAGATTTAAACAGACATTTTTCTTTAGACAGTTTCCCTTAATTAATTTTCTCTTTTAATTTGTTTGGTATTTTTCTGTTCTTTTTTAAAAATTAATTTAGAAATGTTGATTTTATTTTCAGGAACTTGCCAAGTTAACTGAAGAAATATTTCCAATTTACTGACTTTCATGGCAACGAGTCTCAACTGCGCCTTGATCTCTTGTTTTAGTTATTAATTAAGATGTCAGGCGTCTTTGTTTTTAAATTCATCGAACTTCTTTTCTTCTTCTGTTAAAACTGCTGACGACCGTAATGAGTTAGCCCTATTCCAGTCTGATTTTAGCTTTGCCCTGATGCTGAACGTCTGTATTAACTTCACAAAATTTTGCCTGAATGCAAATTCTTTCTACTTAAAAGTCATATTATGTTGCACAATAAAATTGAAATCTTAATAACAGTTTAACCAAAAAAAAACATAGATTAAAAAAAAAATTCCGTTTTTGTTAAAAGTAATACAGGTGACAAGGCGTCACAAGGTCACGTGACAATGGTCACAAGGGCGTGACCATTATCCCATCGACGCTTCTCTCGACCCAAAAGATTTATGTAATTTAACCTTTGAAGAAACAATATCTTATTCAAAAGCGCAATAAGTTTAAATTTAAGAAACGTTTATATTCTTATTAGTAGTGAATTTTTTGATTATATGAAAGAAATAAGTCAGTTTGACTACCTGGATTTAAGTTAAATCCATAACCAACTCTTTTTAAGAGAACTATGATATAAGTTTTTTTTTTCTTTAGCATGATCCGAATTTCAATTCTTCATAAAAATTGGTTACAAAGATTTTCAAGACTAGGTAAAGCGTCTTTTGGCTTACAACTAATATAAGGTATTAGCTATCTCCGTTTTAAAATTTCTGTGTTTCCTCGTATTTCTGTTGAAGCTAATGATGATCGAAATGAACTTGTTTACCTCAGATCTTCGAATTGTGTTTTCCAATCTTTTGTTCTTATATACATTCCTGTTTTTCATTCGCCTGTCTTGCATCATTTTGAAGCCTTCATCGAACACATTCTCCCCATAAACATTAGTTCGATACAGCATGACTTACATAGGTATCCTATGACTGAGGAGTCACGACTCCTCTGACTTATTTTTCATTTTTTTTTAGGGGGCTTGTAGCCATTAAAAGCCGCAAAGGTATGTAAACTAACACCAAAGAAATATGGAGTGAAATTGAAAAACATAACAATTGAGGGGAGGAGGGAGTATGTGACTCCTCTGACTGAGGAGTCACAAATCTTTGCTGACTATAGTAAAATGAATATATTGTTAGACCCTCCCGCAATTTGTTTTACATTTTTGGTTAAAAATAGACGAAGTCCCAACGAATAAAAAAAGATAGTTAAGAAGCTGGAAATCAATTAAAAAATCAATAACCATTTAGGGTGCAGCACCATTTAGGGTGCTGCAAATCTGTTATTCTGGTGTACATAAGTAATCATTCCAGCGCAAATTTAAAATTTCTTTTCCATCTAAAAATTTAGGTCTCATGTGTAGAAAAATCAACTTTTCTAAACACTAAAGATTTCCTTATAATTTCAAAATTTAATTTTTTAATAATTCAACAACAACCTTCACTACTCTGGTAACGAACTTGAAGGTGTGTTATTGCACTTGAGCTTGAATCGCTTTTAGCTCAGAGTTAAACTCCTTTCAATAATTTAAACTCTTTAAGATAGAAAATTATTTAAGAGAGGTAACGCTCTACTGAATTACACGTATTTGAAGTTTGTGTGAAAAGGAGTTTACTATGATAACAATAATTCTTAAAAGTTCAAAATATTTTTAATTTCCTTTAAACTCTTTTTAAATCTTTTAATTTCTAAAAAATAAGCCAGCGTTTAAGCCCTCCCTTAACCTAGTTTAAATCTTTATACTTTTGAAAATTGAATACAAAAATTGTTATTTGAACTAATTTTGAATGAGACTCTAATAATTTACGAACCCATTTCACCATTAAATACGTCCCATTAAGAAGGCCAGAAAAGGGAAAGGAAAAAACGGAAAGGCTTCAAAATAAATAACAACTTTTATTAATTAGTTTTGTTTAACGAAATTATTATTATTATATTTAATTATTACTAATACTATATTTATTATTATTTATATATTTGTTGTTATTTAGTTATTCTAAATAATAATTGAACAATTTTACTTGTTACATTCAGTCTATTTTTCGTTACGATCTTAAGCAAAACTTCAACATAACAAATTTTCAGGCCCGTACGCTAAAAAAGGGCTCAGAATCTGAAGATATTCTTTGTGTATTCTTGATCCGATCGCTGTCTAGATTGTGCCAATAAAATTTCCCTTAGAACCCAAGGGAGAACGACAACAAGGTCACGTGCACGGTTGCGCCACATAGATTCAACATTGTATTTGACAACCCTTAGGGACTAAATCTATATTCTAATGTTTATATTCTCCAGCTGTCTGAAGAATTTTCTAATTTTTCACATGACTTGGCCCTTCTTTCTATTTTCAACCCTCAATACTAATTCTTACGTATAGACTTTAGGATTAGAACTTAAGGTTGTCTTGGAGGGAGTAGTAGGGAATTTGCCAAAAGTATTGGCTACTGATTTACTTTAAGTTCCTTATTTTAAAATATGGGAAGTTCGTGGCTGTATCCAAGATTTATATTCGGAGAGGGGGTGGGGGGCAAAAGAAATCTTGCTTGAGGTGGAGGGTTAAGGCTTTCCCATAGTAGCATTTTTAAGATCGATTTATGTGTATGAAAAATAGTTAGGAGAGAGGGGAGGGGTCGAGCTCAGTAGTCCTCCTCCTGGATACGGCCCTGGGGACGGGCAGGTTGAATAATTTCAAAAAAATGTACTTTCCCCGAGATTATTGGGAAAAGGGGGAAGTTAGAAGGAACCTTTAGACAACGCATTATTGGGTAACTGAGATTTTTTTTTTTTACATAATCTAACAAAGTGCGGGGTTGGAGGTGGTTACTTGACCTTATAAAACATGTATTCAGTTTAGCGTTTCTTTATTCTTGCTAATTCGTGAATTTGCCATTTTGTAAAGCTAGTATTATTTGAGTCGTATGTGAAATTTTATTGAAAATTTTTTATTGAAAATTGAAAATTGAGTTATATGTGAAAAATATGTGAAATTTTTAGAGAATCTTTTAGAAGAGTTTTTGTTCTGGTCATCGTTTCTCAAACTGGCGAGTCACCGTCTCCCAGAGGTGCTGCGATTCCCTAGACAAGGTGTTTCGGTGGGTCTGAAAAGACCAGACGCATGTGTATGAAGAATCTTTTCTTAGTCAGCTAACATACTTCAATTGAACGTGCACACAAATTCAAAATAGAAATGAAGACAAACGTCAAGTAAATGTTGAAATAAAGTATAAATTAGTGTATAAGTAGACCATATAAAAGGATACACTGTTCCAAATAATAAAAAAATATCGCCAGGTAGTGAGTTAATAATAAGTTGTAAGCTAACTGATCTTGTCCTCTGATGGGGGGCTGACTCAGTAAAAAAAAAAAGTTGAGAAACGATGCACTATGTGTTAGTCTACGGTTTTTATTTATGAAGTTGTTTTTTAGCCCTAGAATTTAGGATTTAAAAAAATCTTTAAAAAAAAATTCAAATAAACAATACCAAAAATGACCATAACAGCAAAATGTGCAAAAAATTTGGGAGAATTTACACAGTCATTAAATAAAATATTTAAGACGAACCTTTGGTAAAAACATTGCACATGGATAACATTAATTTTTAAAAACAATATAATAAATATAATAATATAATATAATAAATTATATATAATAATTATATAATAAATAACTATAATTTTATAATTAAAATTTTATAATAAATAATTTTATAATATATTATAATTATATAATATAATTTATTATATAAATATAATAAATAACAATATAATAAATAACAATTATTTTTTTGGCGGCTGCACGCTGCAATAAATCAAATCTTTTATACTCAGCACCTTGCCATTGTTATCTCTTTAACCCCTTTTTTAAAGGAAATATTTGTCAATTATATTGTACAGAAAAGTTTATTTTATTTTCAATTGCTTCCTTTACTATACTAAAAACCGTTAGCTTGTTTTATGATATAGGATATCATAGATGACTATTTTTAATTCATTGTTAAAAAAAATTGTTGTGACAATCGGTAAAAATAGTATATTTAGTGACACCTCCTTGGTATTGATTGTGGTTATGAATAGAAACTTGTTTGAAGTTAGGCCATTATTTCCTAAGTGTAGATAGCTGTTATTGTTTAATTATACTTATTTATTTATAGTAGACAATCTGACTTCAAGGCCGTATCCAGGGTTGTGGGGTTTTACCCCCACCCCCTGCCAAAATGTTTGATTCGAAAAAATGTAACAAAATGTATATAAACATTTTTTGATGCGTTTTTTATTTATTTTTAAAACTCCCCTCCACCAACAAAAATCCTTGGTACGGCCCTGTCTGACTTTAAACTCTTATTTTTGTCTATTTTCCTTGAAATTTGCGTTTGAAGTTTCTTTTTATTCCAAAATTGTTGTATTCACTTTTTAATTGATGTACATTAAATTGTGTAAATTTTATCTGAATACTGTTTTGACGATTTAGAAGACAATCAACCATTCTGAATGCAGATTTTTTATTTTCAATGCAGAATTTATTATTACCCCCCCCCTCCTGATAATTGGTACGAAACTACAATACTAAATATGAACTACTGAAACCTCAAACTAATCAATTAAGTTGAATGATGCTTACAAATAATTGTCTATATAGGGGGAAATAGCTTGATTTAGTAGATGGATTTTATTTAATTTAGTAAAAACTATTAATTTGTGTTTTTATAATCCCCTTTTTGAGGACCATTTGTTTTTACTATTTTGACTGACTTCATTAATTAGTTGAGTCGTTTTATAATAATTTTTTTAAATTTCTGTTCATTAGATCGCGTAAGTTTTATTAAACTTTATTTTGACGCTTTAGTAGATAATAATTTAGTAAATGATTTCAATTATTTTATAGATTTAGCAGACGCACTAAACTTATATTTTAAAAATTCCCCCCCCCAGGTAGGGAGCGTTTTTATATCATTTGATCGATTAATCTACTTAATTATTTTTAATCTAATCGTTTTATAATATTTTTTTTAAATTTATGTTCATTAGATCGCGTAAGTTTTATTAAACTTTATTTTGACGCTTTAGTAGATAATAATTTAGTAAATGATTTCAATTATTTAGTAGATTTAGCAGACGCACTAAATTTACATTTTAAAAATCCCCCCCCCCAGGTAGGGACCGTTTTTATATCATTTGATCGATTAATCTACTTAATTATTTTTAATGTATATTAAATGGTGTAAATTTTTTTCAAATTCTGCTTTGACCATGTGGTTACAATTAACTATTTTGAATGATTCAGTAGAAAAATACCATTAGTTTTTTTTTAATCCCCCCTATATGGGGATCGTTCTGTTCCTTTTCATCGATTTAATGAATTGATCAAATTATTCATGTTTAATCAAAATAATTTACTTTATTTAAGCTATATAATTTTTATCTGAGTATCGCTTTCTTCATACTAAGCTTCCGGAAAACAATTTTATTTGCTCATTAGCCTACATGTCATGCGTTGCTGCGATCTCAAAGGAAGGAAATTCAAAGAAAATACCCCCCGCCCTGCAGAAAATTCTCCTTTGCGGAAAAATTCCTCCACATATTAATAACGAGCACCTTTTGAAATTTCTTAAGTATTTTGAAAGATTCCTCCCGCCGCCATCCCCCCGGAAAATTGCCTTCTCCCCCTACGGAGAACTGCAGAAAATATTCTTCCCATCGCGGACCCCTCCCCTTTCTGACAATTCATCTCTCGAAAATTTTCCCCGCATGTAAAATGACTAGTATTTTAAATTTAGAAGTAAAAAAAAGGTTTAGGTTTATTAAATTGCTCTTCGGGGGATGTTGTATAATTAATATCCAGGAACTGTGAATTGGGACATCTAAAGATACTGTCAAGCATTGTGCTCAGGAGTGTCTCCATCTAAGAACTCTGATGATGTCGATCACAAATGGTTGCCTAAGGGTATCTTGAATTGACTGGTTTGTGACCTCCTGGGTCCAATGGATATTAAACATTTTTCGGAGGTATGTATTTTCAAACTTTTGAATTCGTTTTCTTGCTGTGGTTTAAATATTTCACATACTATTACTTAAAATACTATTAAAACATTAATGTTAAATAATTATAATTAATTAGGACCCAGCCAGGTATTTTCTAAAAGCAGATTCTTTTATAATAAACTATTTTTATTTGTTATAAGAAATTTAAGTCGAAATTAATATACAGGACATGAGTGAGTTCGAAAAAGGAAGATATACAATCATTATTTATAAATAATAATAAATAAAAAATTATTTATAAAAAATCGCGATTTTTACAATTAAGTCCTTTGAACCTTCGGCCGAAAGCTAAGCAAAAGTATAAACAAAAAGAAAATAAAAGTAGTACTACTTTTACTTACGTCTTTTACGTTAAAGATTCCTTCATAATGTGATTTGGTTGATGCCAGAACCAGTTACAATAAGTAGTTCCTGATTCGGATAGTTGAGATAAAAATGGTTACACGTTTGCTTCTATCAGGATTTAACCTGTTTTTTGTACTGAATTACGACTGAATCTCAATCAGGATTTCGCTTATTTTTGCAACGCTTCACCAAAGCTCCACAGACTTAGACCGTTTTCACACCAGTTCAGTCCTTAGCTTGTTTCTGCACAGGGCTCGTCTTTGTACTAAATAAGGATTTGATTTAGATGTTTTTGTTGTTTTTTTTTTTTTTCATCGAAACGCATTTAGCTTTTATTTATGCTGCGTTACTTCCGTAGCTTGGACCTTGGACTTTTTGCACTTAGTCACGGAAATTCTACGACTCGGAATTAGCTGGTTTTCGGTCTAAATGCGGGATTGGCACGTTTTAGCAGCACATTACTGAAATCTAAGGCCGTAATACGCTTGAAAATTGCTTATATGCATTTTTGTAACGTTTTTCCGGTTCGGACAAACATTTGAGGGGGGGGGGGGGGGGTCAAGCCATATTCCCCTGGATACAGCCTTGCTGAAATCACACAGCTTATGCCTAGATCATTTTTTACACTGAGTAGAGACTCGGCTCAGTTTTGCACCAAGTTAATCTGTCCCTCGGACCACACGGTTGAAGTTCACATTTTACCTTTAATCATATATATTCAAATTCTCTCTACTATTTCAGTTTTTAAGGAGGTGCAAATTGCCATCTATTTTGATGAATTTGGTGATTGGGCCCTTGTCCCTGCGGTTTTGTGTTTTATGCACCCTATGGAGCCACATCTTTTGACCTTTCGAATATTTTAAGTAAAATGGTTATCATAGCCATCTAAGCCAACTATGGCTATAGGGGTGACATAGGCTATTAAGAGCACGGGTAACTCTGTCCCAATATTTTCAACCCTTTAAAAGAGCACTAGAACTTCCAATTTCTAATTGAATGAGTATTTTCCAAGTTTCCAAAACCGTCTGTTTTATCGGAAGTGAACGGAGAAAAAAAAATCACTTTTAATAGTTTTTTTTTTAACCTTCCTGATGCTGGAATAATTACAAATGACAAGATCAATGTACTTTATTTGGGAATAAAACATAATCAATTATAATCCGAAAACACTTCTGAAATTTTTTTCAATTTCTTCAGCTTCTAAACTCACCTTAAAATGCTGCAAATAGATCTTAGACACAGCTTTCATTCGCTCATTATTTGCAGCTAACGACCAAAGAGCTACCATTGCCAACTTCTTTTCTTCTTGACTACCTTGACATACTATTTCGCAGAGTTTTGGAATAACGCCATCTAAAAAAAAAACAGAGCGATATATCTACTACAGATAGTGCTCTTCAATAAAAATATTTATACCTTAAGAGTGAAGACATTTAGAAGTATTGAAAGAACAGCCAATAGAAAATCTTACCTTTAAATAAAGCCAAGAAATGAACATAGTCAAACATCGGAAGGTTAAAAATCCAAAAAACGCACGACATTTACGCTCTAGTCTACGCTCTATTAATTTTTTAATATTTGTCCCAAATTTTTAATATTTGTCCCTGACGACAACGGTTCGAGTCCCGGTATCACTGGTATTTTAGTTTGGAAGAGGGTATTGGAAGACTCTAATCTTAGTCAGAGTCAATTCAGCTCTTAATGGACACCCGGGGAAAGTAAACAGGAAGGGTGTGCAGAAGCACAGGATAGCTGGCCCGGCCCCTCATTGCACTCTTCGCTGAAGGACCATGAAAAGAGATCAATACTAACGGTAGGGACTGTAAACTCTAAGGCCGTATTCTTTAACTTTTATTATATGAATAATTGCATAATTAGCAATGCCACTTTTTTAATTTTTTATATTTATCTCTTTATTTATTTTTTAAAGAGTTTCAGTATGCTAAACACTTCTAACATTATTGCTTTTGTCTCAAAATCATCGGCCTAACTGATCATTTTATAATAGCTAAATATTTTCTTTTTTAGCTCCAAAAGCGGATCATTTCATGTAAATTATACAAGTTGTGCAAGGAATAGCGTTTTCTCTATCTTGTGAGCTTAGTAAAACATTTCAAGAAATTTCGACTTATATCGAAATTCTTGAAGTACCAACGACAGTGAAAATGGAATCTGATTATTCGAATTAGCCAAGCGGAAACTCCAACTATCGTACGTGTCTTCTAAACATTTCGGGGGGTGGGGGGTTAATACGGACGGTTTTGTTATAGCACACACAAAATTAAAATAAACAAAAAAATTAAGCTAGAGTTGTCCATTTGAGAGGAATCATATTGTTAATGTTTGAATTTTTAGACAAAAAAGGTTTTGAAATTTAATGATTTTGCTTTTTTTTACGTTTTAACGTTGCAACGCTAAATAAAATTATACTCCCCGAAAACTTCATAATCTCGAAACAACCAAAAACAAAACTAGAAAATTACAGTTTCCAGTATAACTATACCTAAGATGCGTCCAATGAAAAAATATTTGATGTCACCGGAAATTGAACTAAAATAACATAATCCAAACTTAACTCTAAATTGATCTAATTTATCTGAAAAACACATAACATTACCTATTGATAGCCAGGTATTTGATGCCCTATTGATTGAACATCCATAGAAAAGTGGCAATTTGAAAGACAGCGAATTTACGCAAAACTTTGGCTTATTACCGACTCTCAAACTAGCTAAGTTCTAGGCCGAACCATTGAGAGCGCTCTTTTGTGTTAGGTTATAAAATACTGTAAATCAGCGAGTAATTGTATTGAATTAACGGCAAATAAAATGCCCAAAAGAAAATACAGAAAAAAAAATTCTTGAAATTGTCAGAAACTAAAAATCCTATGCTCCAATAGTCGCAGAAATACAAAATGTAGAAAAACTTCCCTTCTGTGGTCCCAATTCACAGGAATTTCGGGTGGGGGGGGGGGTTATATTTTTAAGATACAAAAGTGTACTTTTCAAAATATAGATGGTGTTTTTTTTCGGTTTTCAAAATAAAATGTAAAAAGGGTGTTTTTCATAATCTACAATGACAATCACCCTACCCTTTTAGGTGCCTTAAATCCACAAGTCAAAGGGCAAATTAAAGTGCTGTAAATGAAAGCTCACTAATCAGAACTTACCTTTAATGGTAAGTTTTGCCTTGTGCGAGCCTAGACACAAATTTCTCAATATCTCGGTACAAGTCAGTCGACTTTCCATCTCCACCGTAGGATTAGTAGACAGTTGAAGCATACAGTCGACGAAGTCCTTTTCCTGAAATTAATAGGATGAAGTCATTTCAAGCCAGTAATTAATATAATTAATAAATCTAGTATATTCAACAGTTAAATTATTTATAATGATCATTTATGAGTTAATATCATTTATAATATGTAATGAGTTATAATTCAGTTATAATGCATGGACTGTACTTACTTCGCCATTAAATGATGCCAATGAAGGATATGATTGTCATTTCCCATTTCAAATTCAAATACGCTGAATGTATAAAACATACAAATTTCAAGTCTAAACGCTCCTATTGACTGTCTGCCACCTTATATTACTAGTCTTTAAACAAAATACTAATTTGAGGGGGGATACCCCTTAAATTTCGAAAAGGTACCACTTTTTTGGTATTCTCATTAAAAAACACCTGAAAACAAATGCTCTTTCCCTAGATTTAGAAAATTATCTTTTTGCTTCATAAAAAACTCAACAGAAGTCCTTACCCCTTCGACAAATTCATGAATCAGCACCCCTCTATCCAAATATCGGTAAAATTAAATTAACAAAGCCAATTTGATTTGGATTTCACGAGAGTGGAATATTTATCAGTGGTAATATAGATCATTTTGCATACATGCATATATGAAAATATATAAAGCTGCTAAAGTAAGATATGGGAGAGAAGTAGATAATACTAAGGTTTTGAAGTTAAATAAAAAATAGTTTGCCTTACAGTCTAAAATTTAAGAAACATGTTACCGCTTAATTTTGTAGTTGACTAAGATAAAGCTCATTAGTCTATCAAATAGCGGTTACCTCAAAAAGAGCCAAAAACAAAAGGCACCTTCAAGAATTTAACACGAAAATTATTGTCCTTCATTGGTAATTAAAAATAAAAATGTAGGCATAGCCACCTAGAATATCAAAACTTTTCTTTAGAATAGATGCCGTTTGGAAATGCCCACCGTTGTTTGTGAAAAAAAAAAATCATTAGACTTTGATATAAAGGAGAATTAAAAAATTAAATGAATTGAAAAAAATATAAAAAGGAGCTTAGCTTGTCACTGGCAGACACATCCATGCCCCCTCCCCGGTCACGGCAACCGCGGAAGATGCTCGAGCTAGAGGACGGAAACCAAAATTTATTTGCTGGTTCTCGAAAAAGAATACAAGCCTTTTTTTTCATTTTGAATGTCTGTTACATGACAGATTTATTTTTATTAATAGGTTATTAATCATTTTGTAATGGGGAAAATGCCCAAAAAGACAACAACTCAGTTTTCAGAAGCTTTCACATTTCGCCTAATTTCAAACTTTTCATTGTCAATACGTCAGTCGTTTATAAAGAGGGCACAAACAAAACAAGGTGAATTGTTAACCTTGGGACAAATAATACAAAAGGAAATGAAAAAGTTAAGCATAGTTAATTCACTTTTAATACGCTATGATTTTTATTCTTTTTTCTTAGATTAACTCAACGAATTAAAAATGTAAGTTGAAATTGTGTCAAATCTCTTTCCTCTGAACTAAACTCTCAAATGACGTTTTTCTGTAATTAATAATACGTTCAATTTTTTATACTTCATGTTTTTGTTTTTTGATTCTTCGTCAAATTTTTTAAGATATATTATGTTTTGGAATTTGAAGAACGTTTTCAAAACTGATTTAGTTAGACAAAATCTCAAAGAAATAGATACAAAATAATTTCAAAGCCAATGAAATACGTACCCTTAAAATCCAGGAAACGTTACAACAGATTTATTACTGATATTAACAAGAACATAATTTATTTAGTTCAACTATTATTATTTATCAAAAAACAAAGGAACATCACAAAAACTATGGTTTTTAAAAATCGTCATCATCTAGTTTTTGTAAAGATGATGATGAAGACTTGGATCATTTTCTCCGGAAATGCCCGGTGCTCTTGGATTTACGAGAAATTTATTTGCATGAGATTAATTTGATGCTTCCGAGTATTCTACAAAATAGTAACCCAACCACAATATTTCGAGTGGGAGTATATATAGATAAATCTTTAATAAGAAGAAAAAGCTTTATATGATTAATTTCTTTTGTAGTTAGATTAGGCACTTTTTGCGTTGAATTCTGTTTTTTTGTGCGTGTTCGTACTATTGTTAATTTCCTTGCTTGTTTGTTATTTATTTATATTTTTGTGTATATATGGCCCACGGGTTTTTGAAATACACCTATCTATCTATCTATCTATCTAGTTTTTGTAACAGGAAGTCAAGTCTTCGACATTAGCCTTTTTAAAATTATGAAATACGCATCCCAAGCATCCAGGAAACTTCAGAACACATTTATTACTGACATTAATAAAAAGATAATTTTTTGCTCCCTTATTTGTTTTAAAGCAGAGGAAAATCGCAAGAACTTGTCCTTTCAGAATTCGTCATCATCTAGTTTTTGAAACTCGAAGTCAACTCTTTGAAATTTGACCTTTTCAAAATTGTTCAGTAACTAACACTTATCAAACAACAGTAAATAAATAAACAAATAAACAACACTTACGTAATACAGCATCGCGTGCGTGCAGTCATTCGTACTCAAATTTAAGCCAATTTTGAGCCAAGAGTTTAAAATCACTGCTAAGGCAAACGGCTTTGCTGATATAATCACCGTCGAAAAACGTAAAATCTCACTCTGATAAAGAAACATAATTAGAATATTTAGCCAAAAGATTATGAATATGCTGTTTATTTCAAACTCAGTTATAATTGACTTTAATTAATTATCACTGACTTAAAAATTTGCTACATTATTTTAAAACTTTTTTACCTGTTATCTATTTTATAGAAACTTAGTGGCAGTAGTTTAACCCATTTTCTAAATAAAAAAAAAAATCTGCTGATTTTCCAGACAATTCCCCAATTTGGGTCTAATTATCGGTGGCGTCAACCCACGAAAACATTGAGAAGTGCAAAATTCACTTTTCAAAATTAGGGAGAGGGAATTTTTTTTTTTTTCAATGCAAATACTAGAAAGAAATGCATTTTCAGTAGAAGTACCAAAAAAAACTTATTTTCCAAAATATAGGAGGGGGGCACAAAACCTACGGGTGCAAATACCTCTCCCTTTGCCCCCCCCCTTTTCGCAATGATTCAGAATTTGATATAGCAACAGTAGGTAAAAACGATAACAAGGCATGTCAATTGGGTGGGAGACAGGGGGGGGGGGATATTGCCTCCTAGATCTCGTCAAATACGTTTTTTGGTATTTGGAGTAAAAAATCCCTCTTTTTGTGTTTTCTTTCTGAAAATCGAAAGCAAAAAATTTCCCCTCTCCTTGATTTTCAAAAAAAAAATTGCTCCCATCCTTACACTGTTTGTGACTGACACCTTTGGACAATGGGTACAAAGGTGGGATTATTTAAGGTTCTTTTATGAAATACACTCAAGAAGTAATGTGATTGGCTAAAAAAAAGTGTGAAGATGGAAGTCACAACAACAAACCCAAGCAATTCAATGACACTTTTTGAAACAGAAGCACAATGACAAAATGACAAGTAAAATGATAATGATCCCTCATTTCTTCTTTGGTTTATTTTTTAGTCTAAATTTGGTCAAATTTACTTACTATGCTTTCAAACACACGAGCTTAATCCAAGATATATAAGGACAGGTGTATTTTGTGGAAAAATTATCATCTGACGTTTACGATACTAATGATATTTTGTTATGGAATATTTGACGTCAATAAGATGTAAATCTATCATTTTGGATCAAAATTAAAATACTTTAAAAGACCACTCTTAAACTTATTTCAGCTAAAAAAAAGCCGTGTTTGTATACCCAAATAGGTGTCACCCTTGGGGTATAAGGACTAGATACATTTCTTGAACAGAGGGGTGGGAATATGAAACCAGAAGATAGGTGTCTGTGGCGTGATCCTTTGGACTAGCCTAGATGAGGAAATGGGTCCCACCACCCCCGTGTTCAGGTATCCTTCCTTCAATCATAAGATGCTCAAATGGTTACTGCCTAGTAACTTCTTTCACTTCTTTCTTTTAACTTTCGAGGAAGGAAACTTGCCAAAATTTAGTCAAACCTTAAAAGAATTACTTAAGTCACTAATTTTCAAAGGGTCATCATAAAAAGCATTATAGCCTATAAAAGTGTAGAGTGCAGTGGGGCTGATTCACAAACACGTAGGAAGGAATGGGGCAAAAACGAACAGTTATCCATAATAAAAAAAAATGGCTGTAAAATAGAAATAAAAATGTTATCTGTAAGGAATCTGTATGTGTATGTGTGTTTTTTTTGTGTTTTTTTTTGTACTTAGAGGCTCAAAATAAGATGAAATGGGATTTCAAAGTGCGTTAAACTGTTCTAATTTTTTGCCAATAATCGGGTTTATCGAGTTATTTTTTTAATTAAGCCTTCTTTTACTTGAACTTTTCTTAAGAGGGGAGAAAGGTGAAATACATATACCAAGACTATGAATCACCATCTTCAAATCCATTTAGGAATGTTTTATTAAAAGTCCACCGTCTCTAAAAGATGGTGTATTGTTTTGGTTTTTGGGTATCCTTTTATTTTATTGCTTTGTTTCATTGATCTTTTTTTGAAATAAATTCATTCTTAATAAATAATTCAATAATAATAAATTAATAATAATAAAAATATATTTACAATAATAAATAATAATAATAATAATAAGAATAATAATAATAATAATAATAATAAAATAAATTAATAATAATTCAATAATATTAAATTGAATAGTTTCAATAAATAATAATATAGTAAATAAAATATCTTAATAAATTATTGTCGAAAATCTTTTTAGTGGTTCTAATAAACTGATATCGAATTTACTCGGCGAAAGATGCCTTCACTTAAGTTTTAAGAGCTGCTATAAAAATTGTGCTCTGTTTTTCTTCATGTCTCTCAGTCTATTTCTATTTTAAAATTGCATGCACGTGTTGCAAAACCAAGACCGGGTCTATAAATAATCTTTATCCGAGCGTTTTTTGTTTACCAAGGTCTTGAGGCTTAAAATAAAGTTTTGCGGATTTTTAGCGCAACAACCAAGACAGGGACTATAAATAATCTTTATCCGAGCGTTTTTTGTTAACCAAGGTCTTGAGGCTTAAAATAAAGTTTTGCGGATTTTTAGCGCAACAACCAAGACAGGGACTATAAATAATCTTTATCCGAGCGTTTTTTGTTTACCAAGGTCTTGAGGCTTAAAATAAAGTTTTGCCGATTTTTAGCGCAACAACCAAGACAGAGACTATAAATAATCATTATCCGAGCGTTTTTTGTTTACCAAGGTCTTGAGGCTTAAAATAAAGTTTTGCCGATTTTTAGCGCAACAACCAAGACAGGGACTATAAATAATCTTTATCCGAGCGTTTTTTCTTTACCAAGGTCTTGAGGCTTAAAATAAAGTTTTGCCGATTTTTAGCGCAACAACCAAGACAGGGACTATAAATAATCTTTATCCGAGCGTTTTTTGTTTACCAAGGTCTTGAGGCTTAAAATAAAGTTTTGCCGATTTTTAGCGCAACAACCAAGACAGGGACTATAAATAATCTTTATCCGAGCGTTTTTTGTTAACCAAGGTCTTGAGGCTTAAAATAAAGTTTTGCCGATTTTTAGCGCAACAACCAAGACAGGGACTATAAATAATCTTTATCCGAGCGTTTTTTGTTAACCAAGGTCTTGAGGCTTAAAATAAAGTTTTGCCGATTTTTAGCGCAACAACCAAGACAGGGACTATAAATAATCTTTATCCGAGCGTTTTTTGTTTACCAAGGTCTTGAGGCTTAAAATAAAGTTTTGCGGATTTTTAGCGCAACAACCAAGACAGGGACTATAAATAATCTTTATCCGAGCGTTTTTTGTTTACCAAGGTCTTGAGGCTTAAAATAAAGTTTTGCGGATTTTTAGCGCAACAACCAAGACAGGGACTATAAATAATCTTTATCCGATCGTTTTTTGTTAACCAAGGTCTTAAGGCTTAAAATGTAGTTTTGCCGATTTTTAGCGCAACAACCAAGACAGGGACTATAAATAATCTTTATCCGAGCGTTTTTTGTTAACCAAGGTCTTGAGGCTTAAAATAAAGTTTTGCCGATTTTTAGCGCAACAACCAAGACAGGGACTATAAATAATCTTTATCCGAGCGTTTTTTGTTAACCAGGTTCTTAAGGCTTAAAAGTAGTTTTTCCAATTTTTAGCGCAAAGATTTCGATTTTAAAACTATGTTTGCAGTAAAGATTTAGGCCACCTTAGCACCTCAGTTAAGATTTCCGGAACAAAGAAATCTCAGGTAAGACAAAAAAAAAAAATGGAAAAATCTGGCTGTATGGATTCGTGACGTCTTTTTTAAGACAAGAAAACAGTGCTTTTTTTTTCATAAATTACTTTGAAATGCATTTGTCAGCAAACAAACAATCATAACTGGTTTCAGCCAAAAATTAGACTTACTTTCAGATTGGCTTTAGTTAACTTATAACTGTCCTATACTTGAAATCCTTACTCTAGAGTCTTATTTACTGTGCATGTCATTATAGGTTTCAAAACTAACAAGCTGATTAAAATAAGCGTGAAAACACTTTAGATCTATTATTTTATCTTTGAAAGGAGAAAAAGTAAAAATTGGATCTTTTCAAAAAATCAAATAGCTATTAAAGCAAACTAAAAAAAAAAAATTACCCTCGGCAAAATCAGTGTTGGGTCCCCCATAACAACGTGTGTACATATGTATGTATGTATTTGCGTGTGTGTGTATATATATGTGTGTAAATGTGGTATATATGTAGACCTACATATATATATATATATATATATATATATATATATATATATATATATATATATATATATATATATATATATATATATATATAATATATATATATATATATATATATATATATATATATATATATATATATATATATATATATATATATATATATATATATATATATATATAATATATATATATATATATATATATATATATATATATATATATATATATATATATATATATATATATATATATATATACACACATATATGATGAGCTGATGAGCCCTTGTGTTGGGTTGTTGCCTCTGAATTATTTGTCTTTACTGTTTTTATTGTTTGGTAAGTGACGACTTATACTTATTGACGACATGACTACCTGTCCACGGATTATTCTTTATGGTTGATTGTGTATGGCTAGGCTGTTTGACCTATGTGACTGTATGGGTGAGTAGGGTTAAGGCCTCATTCAAGTGCTGGTCTATATTAATCACTAATTTAGGAAAACAGTCTACCTTTTCTCCTTCTGTCTCCTTTTTTTATGTTTTTGTGCTGTTGCATTGGTGATTTCTTTTTTTGCTATATATATATATATATATATATATATATATATATATATATATATATATATATATATATATATATATATATATATATACATATACATATATACATATATATATATATATATATATATATATATATATATATATATATATATATATATATATATACGGAAAGCTAAACGGAAAGGGCTAAACTGAAAGCAGGTTGTCCGTGGTTGGGGTGGGAAGATGTGCTAAAGAAAGATTTAAAGTAAACTGGAACTTCCTGGGAGGGTGTACGGAGGGAGACTGAATAGATTGGGATGGAGGAGAAGTGCGCGTATCTGTTAGCCTCAGATGGCTTGGTGTTACGGTGAGTTGTTAGTAGTAGTTGTATGACGAACAAACTACTTACTTTCAACAAAATGTTTCTGCTTTCTTGCGTGACGGCTACCGAGGATACTAGATCACAAATTGTTCTGTAAAGTCCAGGTTTTATTTTTTCGTTCTTGATTATTCGCTTCATTGTCCAACTCAGATAAGTAAGAATCAAAGTCAAAATGTTGGAATTTAAAGAAGGGAAACTCTTCACATTTGGAATCGTAGTCACGAAAACTGACAGAGCTAAAGAGAATAAGGGATAATAAATAAAACACTTCATAAAAGAAATGCCAAGAGTTTGATAGCAAGTTGTTGTAATGTGGCCTCTATTTTCACCAGTGGTTATAAAGTGTTATCTATAATCGCTATCTGTAGTGAAGTTAACTGAAATATATATATATATATATATATATATATATATATATATATATATATATATATATATATATATATATATATGTTACTGTGATCTCCAAAATCTGCTTAATATCGACATTCACCGGTGAATGTCCGAAATTCTTTTTTTTCTGCTTGAATTCAATTAGCTTTGCGAATCTCAGTCTTAGTCAAGCTTTAATAGTAAAAGCTAAAGTTAGGTTAGGCTAAATTATATTATAAATCTCAGAATTGGGTTAAAAATATAACCCAACCTAATCTAACCTGTCACCAACCTTACACATCACTTCAAAAGTTGACTGGCAATGCTGACTAAATTCAAGGAAAAGAAAAGAGTATTTCGGACATTCCCCGGTGAATGTCGAAATTCACCAATTTTAGATATTTACGGTAAAATATATAGCCTACGCTTACGCTCAAACCAATCTGATATAAAACAAAATCTGATATAAAACAAAATCTGATAAAGGTGGCGTATAGTTAATACAGTTACAATCTAAGAATATTAAAAGCGACCCCTGTTTTACTTTGGCTTCTGTATTTATAGGCTGATTGAAAACCTAAAGTTTCTTTAGCACTGGTGTCCTTATTTACCAGAATCCATCATGAGTTTCGACTCTACTTGTTCTTCACTGAAAAGATTTATTTATTATTTATATCAAAAGTGAATATTTGGTTTTAAAGGACTAAGGAGCTATTGACTTGTTTCAAGGACTGTTTCAACAATAAAAATATGATATAGTTGTTTATTACCCTGTAATTGCTTCATAGAATCTACTCGCATAAAAATAAGTATGTATCAAATATCACTATATAGTTGTGCATTAACTAAAAATAACTAGAAGGCTATAGCTTTGAATTAACAATCATGAAAACACATACTTATTTTATATAGTTGGTCTTTAAACAAGGATTAACTTGAAACCGTTTTTGGAGGTTGGGAGTACGTTAATCTGCGTCAATATATACGTAAATATGTGTCAATATATATATATATTGACACATTGACAGTCACATTGACACATTGATATCAATCAATGTGTCAATATATATATACGTAAATATGTGTCAATATATATGAGTCAGAGGAATATGTCAACTGTCACAAACTACTGGTCCTCATGTCAGGGGCACAGTTTTGGTTTTCATTTTTGGTGTGAGAGGGGTGGGGTGGGGATATTAAGAACGTATAGACAAATTGTAGTGTGCCGACAAATAAGCTAAATTAAACTATACACATAAGGTGAATTCCAAGTTGTCATTGCTGTGTGCCGACACTTTGGAACTTCGAGGAGGGGGTCAACCCTGTCTCCATTTAGCTGTGCCACTACCTCATGTTGCTGGAAATATACCAATAACAGTAGGTTATTCTAAGTTACGTTGTTCAACGTGGATCACCGAAAAGTTTAGCTGGTAACTTCGAATATGAGTTGGAGGAGTGTGAACTCATATAACGTAAAACTTCCAGTTATAAAAATTTGTTTATTGGATGATGTCTATTATATATATATATATATATATATATATATATATATATATATATATATATATATATATATATATATATATATATATATATATATATATATATATATATATATATTTATATATCATGAAAAGAGAAATCACCAATATATATATATATATATATATATATATATATATATATATATATATATATATATATATATATATATATATGCAAAAAATAAGAAAACGTCAAATTAGTACATAATCAGATTACCAAAATCATGACCAAATACAAACTTTGGGCCGTGAGTGAGATCGGAGGGTTCTACTCTCGACCTGGTAACTCTTACCTCAAAAGGTAACTCTACCTTTGGGAGATGAGTGAGACTCTATCTACCTGGTCCAGGCAGATGGATAAAGAATCTTCCACCCTGGGAAAACAGAGCTATCTATCGTTATTTCATCGCAGCTATATCATGGTCATCAGAACGTCAGACGAAGGAGTATCTACTCCCAACGCTGGGGTACAGCCCACTCAATACGATCCATTTCAGATTCACTGTCGGACTCTAATACGCCAGTTGCGTCTGATTTACAACTTAAATCCTCTCAAATGTTTTTCCTGATACGATGCTAAGACGTTTGCACGTGACGTTCCTCACAGATCCGTCAAATCTGCACCCTTGCAGGACAACCAATAAAACTTTGCTGACATTGTTCGTAGACTCTTCCAGAATTCACTGGTCGAGAAGTAGGTGGTTTTGGCGTGACAAGCAATTGACAAAGCCATTCTTGAGATTTGCTTTTCTGTTTTTTTGCTAGACTTTTCAGGAGTAGCTTCATAGGCGGGGAAAGTTTGAATTTTCTTACTACTGTTTTTTTTCGAGTTGTCAGAGTTACCGCAGTACATTGGCTTTGATGCTCTCTTTCGAGTTCGAAGGATGTGAGTTCAAGTGACTTTGTGGTAACGTTATAATAATGTATTTAGTGAGGTCATCGTTCTCACTGAAATCTCGCTTAAATATGCTTTGAGTTGTCAGTTCTGTAACCGCCGAATATCTTCTTCCAAGTTCTTTTCATTGGAGCGAGAAAAAGATACATCAAGTGGTTGCTGCTTACAAAGTGGTTACAATTGAAAAACAAATATATATACCAAAGTTTTTTTTCAAATTCTTTACTTATTTTTAACATTCTTTTAAAAATATCATTTTTTTTTCTTACTCCATAAAGATCAACATAAATTCTCTACAAGAAAACTAATCACATTTTTCTTTATTAAACGGCTTGAACTTTGAATGAACAATTGAATATCATTGACTATTTTAATTAATTAACCTCCGGATCTGATTTAATTACAATAATAATTTCAACTACTTTAATTTTCATCAATTGAAAGTTTAAAATTCAATTTAATTGATCTGAAATCAAAATTAGTACGAACTAAAAAAGAAATGTGACGCTAACGAATGGAGGGAAGAGACTTTCGGCTATATTTGTAACGCCAGCAGAATTCGTTGCTTTCATGGGCCGATGGCAAAAGCGAGCAAAGGGAGGGGAATGACTTTCCTAGCATTAACTATATAGTCAACAGTACAATGTTACCATCTATAATTTTTGTAATGTCTATATTTTCAATACCAGAGTTCTTTGATTTTTTTTAAACCATATGAAATCCCACCACCCAAAATACTTATTAAAGAGTAGGAATGGGACAACGTGCTAAAAGACTCACCCATTGTCATTGATCAAAATTATACAAAATGTTCAAGTAAACAATTGAATCACAACCACATCAATTTACAACCACAATCAATTAAATCACAAGATCCCAACAACATCATTTTGCTCATCAACCTCAGCACAACATATCATCAACCTCAAAATCACAACATCAGCCTCAACATCACCATAGAAACTTTATCAAATTGTATACTAAAAAAGAAAGTTTATGCATCTTTTCGTGTCTGTATTCGGTAAAGCTATAACTGATTCTTTGCTCCCCAGGTCGGGGTTCTAACCGTCTGAACGGTCTTTTAGACATAACGGTCTGAAACTGAGGGTAGAAGCTTGCTAGTTTTACTACTTGACTTCAATAAATTAACGAGAAGGACATAATAGTATCTCCATGATAGCACAGCAAAATTCACGGTTATGTTAGTGCTGCTCAAAAAGAAGTGAGAAAAATGAACGCTGAGATGATCGATTACCTCCCAGGACAATACACAACCTATAAAAGCCATAATTCTGTGAATGATAAACAGGAAGGAGGAATTGAATTCACGGCAGAATTTCTTAATCTAATGCAAACTGCTGATTTGCTACCCCGTGACTAAAAATTAAAGAATAACATGATAATTACGTTATCACGTAATTTGGATGTTTTATTTTCAGGATATTTCAGGTATGGGCAGTGGAAAAAGCTGGGTTGTTACTAAATTGTTGTTACTAAGCCTCCTGGTACTTTATACGTGTGTACATACCAAACTGTATATACAGGCCACTATATAAAGACAGATAAACATATTCTCTCAGGCATGGAGAGGCAATTCTAACCTCTATTTTGGTAAAATCTTCACTTTCTTTTTCATTATGGACACCGGTAAGCAGACCAAGGTTATTTTCCCTTCTCTCGTCCTAGTAAACGAGAATATAAAAAAGTAAAAATAAGAAAAATGACAATTCATATCTTAAAAATTTGGTAAGAACAAAGCTCCTAGTGGCACTTCCTTTTTCAAATTTCTTGGAAATTATTTTCACGATAAACTTCTATTATAATTATAAGCCTATGTAATAATTATCATTTCTCAACCATCCTTAAATAGAACATTTTTATCGCCTGACAGTGCTTTTCAAATATTTTGAATTTTAACTTAAGATTCACGATGCGAGATACTATGACGTGACGCTATAAACCGGGCAGCTAAAATTTCTAGTAAAACTTCGAACTTTACAAAACTTCCAAAAGAAACTTTAAAATGTAAAATGCTTGGTTGTCACGATTTCTTAATTCCAATTCTTTTCGAGGAGGAACTATGTCTCAGAAAAAAAAAACTTAAGATTAATATTGAACTAAGAAGGGTTCTAATAATCTTCAGGAGTAGATAATCTAATTGTTATCTATGATTTTTAGAAATGTTAGAGAAAATAGCAGAATTTACTGGAGCATCTGAAACTTCAATACGTCTATTAATTTCCATTTTGCTTGGATACCCCTTCTCGTATATTTACACGAAGAAGATGAAATATTTCGACATTAGCCACAAACATTTTTTCTTTTTCTTGTCTGGTTTCTGCATCGGTCTTTGGAATTTTGGCTTTGATATAGTACATTCATTAGTAGCTGTTCTAGTCACATTCATATCTTTGCAAGTTGCTGGAGGGAAATCAGCCGCTGTTACTTTTTCGTTTGTATTTCACATGGCTTACCTCCTAATCGGCTATTGGATAACTGCCACAAACGAGTATGATATTAACTGGACAATGCCACATTGTGTATTACTATTAAGACATATTGCTTTAGCTTTTGATCTGGCTGATGGAGAAATCCCAGAGGAAAAGATGTCTTCAGATCAAAAGAAGAACCATCTCAAAAACTGCCCAACTCTCTTAGAAATCGCTGCTCACACTTATTTTCCAGGTGGGTTTCTAGTTGGACCTCTGTTTAATATGCGACGGTATCTCGACTTTGTCTCGAATAAATTTGAGATAGCAGCTACTGGCCAAGGTAATAATATCAAAGCCGGTTTCATTCGCGGTTTGACCGGTCTTTCATACGTAGCTATTTATCAAATCGGAGTCTCATTTCTGCCTGATTCATTTATCACGAGCTCCTCATTCTTAAAATACTCATTACTTTCAAGACTTTGCATTGCCGGAACTTGGGCCAAGATTTCACTCTATAAGTATATTTCTTGTTGGCTCATCTCAGAAGGCGTTTGCGTAGTTTCAGGTTTGACTTTTAATGGCGTACAAGATGGCTGGAATATGTGGGATGGATGTGCCAACGTCAAACTGCATATCTACGAGAATATTACCCAATTTGGGCAAATGGTACGATCTTTCAACATCAATACCAACGTTTGGGCAGTCCAATATGTATACAAAAGATGTCGGTTCCTTGGCAGCAAAGTGGCATCTCAACTGATAACCTTGGCGTTCCTTGCGCTATGGCATGGCTGGCATAGTGGCTACTATATGACCTTTTTCAATGAATTCATTATAATCAAATGGGAAAAAGATGCTGAGTTCATTATTTCCAAAAATCCTCGACTACAAGACTTTCTAAGTCAAAAGTCAGTGAAAGTTGTGACCTATGTCCTATTGAAAATTTACATCAAATTATTCCTAGGCTATGCCCTTGCACCGTTCCTGCTGCTTCAGAGTGAAAAATGGTTGCCCCTTTATAGTAATCTGTATTTTCTAGGTACTTTTTTCTTTCTTTCTTTGGATTTTGTTTTACCTGTCTTTGGTCGCTTCTTGATTCCCACCGTCCCGAAGCCCGCCAATAAATCCCTTCTTAAGAAGACCATGTAGCAGTTTCCTGAAAACACAAAACCGATTGAAACAGATAGCTCAGGAGGTTATCAAATTTTTACAAGCCACGAAATCAATGAATTTTGCGAGATAATTTTACGTTTCTAAGAAACTCAAAATGCTTAGTTTTCAGTAAAGCGGGGTATATTCACAGGAGGTATTGTAAATCTCTAGTTGTTAGTTTTTGATCATATAAGTCTGCATGGTACCCTTTTCATGCTTTTCAGCATTTCTTGCACTATAAGAATACCTTTTTTGGTGCCATATGGCACTTCATGATAGAGCGCCATATCGAAACAAATTTACAAATAACAATCAGATATGATAAAGAGATTTAAGATGAGCCATCAAACACCACAGTTTTATGTTACAGTAGCCTACTACTTTGGCTATTCAGCCAACAATTTATGAAACTTACAAGGGAGGGGGAGAGTACAGAAAAAGATGAATTGTGGAACTTAGATTCAGGGGTTTTCGACCGTGGAGTTTATGATAAGACCCTTTTTTATACTGCCTAATTTTTCCATTTATGACATGTTACCACAAAAGTACAATTTTTGATGCCATATGGTACTTATGACAGCTATTCTGTACAAAAAGGTACAAAAAGGATGTAGATACAATTTATTCTTCTCGGCTCTTCCATTCCGGATATGGCCCACAAAGTGCAGTTTTTAGGTACAATATGGCCCCTGATGATATCCTTATCAAGTCAAATTGAAAAAACAAAATTGATTAGGCATAAAAATTATCTCTCAAACGCCCAACCAGCAGTGAAGAAAAGAAAAGAATAAAAAAAGATAAGAGGACATCAGCGCTAACCATACAAAAAAAGATTTTCCTTGTTCTTCAATTTGTTTTTGGGGGGGGGCTTTAATTTCCCTCTACGGGTTTTATCGACAAGCAACCCAAATGGTGTAGTTTCATTTCAATTCGACGCCATTTTTGAGCGGTTTCAGGGTATTCCATTCAAAATTTCTATAATTTTTTAAACAATATTTTAAAATTAAGATTAATTGAAATAATAGCAACCATTCCTTGATGAAATGGTAATTTACTCACACTAGGCAGTTTTATTAAAAACGCATTTCTACTATTGGTCATGATTCGTCCATTACTAGGTTGCAACTATCCCTGAACGATGATTCGTTTTGATAATGCCATGATAAAGTTCTATCTGGCACCAAAAATGGGCTATTTTGGTACCATTTCTAGAGTTATTCTTTGTCCAAGGGGCACGGGTTCGATCCCTATCGTAGCCAGTTATTCAATTTGGGATGGGGGTCAGTGGCGTGACTCTGTAAGCTCAGCCAGAGTCAACCCAGCTCATATTGGGCACCTGAAGAAATCTGGGGAAGGTAAGCAGGAGGGGTGTTCGAAAGTAATGGATGGCTGGCCCCCAGCCCCCCATTGGCTGGAAGCCATCATTGTACTTCCTGGCTGAAGGGCCAAGAAACTGAGATCAGCACCACCGGTTTGGATCTTGAGGGTCTAGTACCGTCATACTTAATTTTACTACTTATTATTATTATTTTTTTTTACGTTCTAGAGTTGAAAGACTGGCAAGTACTAATAGGGCACCATTACAATCTTAGATGGGGTAAGGGGAAATAAAAACTAAAAATAAACTGCATTTAAAAAAATTCACTTTAATTAAATTTTGAATTCAGCTTTGGAATGGAAACTGTTATTTACCTTAACGGCAAAAGTTAGTTATGAAGCCGATTTGTCGGAAATTTTGAAAAAAGAGCAGGAAACACTAATATGTTTATTTCTCTAATTTGTCATTTCTCTAGCTCTATCAAGGCACCCAAGCATCATAGAAACCCACCCAAGACCTCGTTTGAAGACAAATGCTAACATATGCATAGATGCCTACACGATCAATACACCACCATACATGATACATGCTTACATACATGATACGTATTACGATGTAACACCATCGCAAGATGCCAATTACATAAAAAAATGAAACTTCTTGTTTCATTTCCGAAGTAGATAAGCTTCGAAGGCAAATGACGTGCAATAGCACAAAATCCTTGATCAGATCCTTAGAATCAACTCTTGAATATGCCCCCCCCCTGATCTTTCTGGTTCTTGAAAATTAAGAAAAAAAAAATGTGAAAAAAAACTAGTGAAAAAATGTTTCCATTCAATTTCACAGCTTATTCAGAAATATTAATAGATTCAATTTACGTTTATGCAAATAGTATCCTAAACATAAATTATGAAAAAACGGATATTCAAAAAAGAGCTCAAAACCCTGATGTGCCATTCTTTTTCTCTCTCTCCTTCGCTACCTGGGTACTGGGAAACCATAGGAGCGTCGAAATGCGTAACCAAGCGACGTTCTGGCAGCTAAGGTTTTACTCTCCCATCCTATCAAGGCCTCCATGAGTTGGTCATTGGTTTTGATGTCCTATAGGCCCTTTATTTTGGGGGGAGGGGGAGCCAACACCCTCTCACCACAGATTTGGAAAATGTTCTTGTTTAAAACCTGAATTCCTCGTAACGATACGATTTTAATAATCAATCTTCACAAAATGTGTAAGCCCAAGAAGGAAAAATAAAGAAAGTATACCTTGGGCAATATGTTCTGTTTAGAGAGAATTTACATGCAATGATGTACAGTCGATAAAGCAGTTATTTAATAGGGTACGGAATATTTTTGCAAAAGACCAAGGATATGTCACATTGAGCAGATTTCGATCTTTACAAGGATTGCAAATAATGAAACTGGACTACAAAATCCTAAACAGAAAACAGATTGCAACGAGGATACAATTGAACGAAATTTTTTTCCGATTATCAACGTCTATCCAATAATTATTTTCCCATCTTTTCTATGCTGTTTCAATGCAATGGTCCCAGAGAGACTCATCTCTTTTCTCCTTCCTTTTTATTCGTATACACGCATTCTTTCCATTTAAGTATGAAGATTTAATATTACTGCTACTAACTCACTGCAACACGAAATCGCACAGCTGCGCACGCTCTTCCTCCATCCCAATCGATTAAAAACCTCTCTCTTTACATCCTCCCAAGAAGCTCCGATTTCACCGACACCATCTCACCGTATTTGGAGACGACCTGCTTTTCGTTTGGCCCTAAGCGGTTGGCCAACAAGGAAGATCTTTGGCAATCTGCCATCCGCAAAAAGGGTCCTATCCATTTTATCCTTAAAAATGAAAATGATTTTATCCTTTAAATATGAACTCATAGGAAGACGTGACCAAAACAATACAGGAGGGAGGGGGACAGTAACTTGTGTTGAACTTGTTTGAACTTAATGTTTGAGATAAGTTCAGTCATTCGGGTACCCAAAACAACCTGTAGTATATTTCTGTGGAAAACATCTAGCAAATTCTACTCCATTTTTCGGAGTGCCCATACTTGTTTTTTTTTTTTTTTTTTTTTTTTTTTTTTTTTTTTTTTTTTTTTTTTTTTTTTTTTTTTTAATCTACCCTACTTTCTATCTCTTTCACTACCCTACCTCTTTAATTTTTTAAGGCTCGTAGCATTTTACCTTTTGTAGTTTCTCCCTAAATTTTTGCTTGTTTATTCAAATATTTATCAACTTGCCCAAAAATTATCGCTCTTGATAGTTTGTGAAATTTTCTTAATGTCAGCGTGGATTATGTAAAGCTGACTCAGCAGAAAGACCTTGTTTCAAATTTCACTTTTCTAAGGAAAACAATTTATTCTGTGTCAGTTCGTCTTTCTTTTAATTTGAATTTATAATAAGATTAGACAGTTGTATGATGGTATGCCAGTTGTTATCTGTTTTATCATGAAAAGTAAAATTGATTCAGAAACGTTATTTACTAACATTTGTCCTCACGCTCTTGTGTTTTGACCTGTCTTTTTTCCAATACATTAGGATTCCTCTTTTGGTGTGCTTGTGTTCCTTTGCTCCTTTATTCCTGTTTTCCTGCGTCTTTTCCTGTTTTTGTTATTTCGTCTGATCCTGTTTCCGATCCTGTCCTCCCTTTCTCCTGTATTGCTTCGGTCTCCTCCTCCTATGGTTTTTTCCCTGTGTTTGTTCCCGCGAACACTTTCACTAGTTACTGTCCCCCTCCCTCCTGTATTGTTTTGGTCACGTCTTCCTATGAGTTTTTTCCTGTGTTTATTTCAGCGAACACTCTTGCGTTCTACGTTCTCGTACTCCTATGGCTTTTTTCCAATGTTTGTTCCGACGAACACTCTTCCGTGTTCATGTCCTCCTTCCTTCTTCTATTGCTTCGTTCTCGTGCTCCTATGAGTTTTACTGTGTTTGCTACCGTGAACATTCTTGCAAATTTACAATTTTTGAATTTTTAGAGATCTACGAGTCCTATAACATTTGTGTTTCGTTGTGACACAAATAAAAGACTAGCGACAATACAATTTTTTTGAAAAATACTTCTTAGTCCAATCCAAATACTTTCGACTGTTAAAGACAAAATAATTTTATATAATTTTCCGTTTCCAATAAAACTAGCCCTCTTCTAACTTTCTACGGCCATCCCTTCCATGCGAAGTGGTCAGCGAAGAAAAGCTAGGATCTCGTTCTTTATTGAATGCCCCTAAGTGGCTCAATAAGCCATTGCTTGCTTGTAAACCGGAAGAAGAAAATGTGTCGCGAACCTGCACAAATACTGCACAGAAATGCTGCAAAAATGCAGAAAACCTGCACAAATGGATAAGTCCGTAAAGATATAACAATTCAGTCTAAAAACTTTATGGACAATTTTTTCTCAACATCAGTTTTTGCAAGAGCATTGCAAAATTTATCAAAAGAAAGTCCCCTTTCTCTATCAGCATCTGCTTCTAGCATAATTCGCTCGGCCACATCAGAAATCTCCTTTTCATCAACGAAACTACCAACCATCATCTGAAGAACAGAAAGCAGCTCATCTTTCGTAATATAGCCATCACAGCTTTGATCAAACACATTGAATGCGAATCGAAGCTTTTTCATTCGTGATGTAAGGCCTTCACCATTCCTGTTACCGATTTGCTGAAAATGAACAAGAACATGAAGAAATTGCGGAAAGGTTATGCTGTTTGACCTCTCAGGAAAAAAAGAACTGATAATTAAGTCACCAATTGGATTGATTGCCAACTCAGGAATTCTCATGAAATCCTCTCTTGTTAAGAATCCATAATTCCCTTTGTCTAGGGATACAAAGCGACTATAAAGCCGTTCTATTTGGTTTTCAGTAAAGCCAGTTTCTTTTTCAATGTCGGCCATTTCTTTTGGTTGAAGCTTCTTTTTATGGTCTTTGAATATATCACTGAAAAGATTAGCAACGTAATGTCTAATGTATTCCATAATCAAACTAACACAAACTCACCAATGATGCTACCAATATCCTTTATTTAAAAATCAAAATAAAACTAAAACACCTTTTCGACATAATATTGTTCTCAACAAAATTCTTGAAGAAAAAATAATAATTCATTCACAAAAGAATTATGCAATTATTGATTTAATTTTAAATACACTTTTATATTGCAATACTCGTTTAGTCAAATGATAAAAATTGGATAAGTCATCACGGTTGTAGCAGTTGCTGCAACCTAGTAAAAGACGAACCCCAGCCAATAGTAACCAAAAGTTGAAAAGCGCGTTAAAATAAGAGTCCAATGAGAAAAACTGGGATCTGAAACTGATTCAACAATGGTGACTGTTATGTCGAAATCTTTAAAAGTAAAAGTTTACTGCGAAAAGAAATTTAAGATGATTTCAAAAAAACCTGAAACTCCTAAAGAATGGCGTCTGGTAGAAATGGAAAGTGCTCCATTGGAAACAGCCAATGGATAGGTCGAAAATATCATACGGGTCAGTCCCCGACCTTCAGCAGCCGGTCAGGGAATCAGTTTTTTGTTGTTGTTTGTATTACTGATGTGTCTCCTTTTTTCCTTTTTATTTCTCTTTTATTCATGAAGACTTCTTCCTTATAATGGCCATTTCACACCACGCCATAGGATCTATTACAATCGCATAGCTTAGGACGTTATGCTTTGCAATCCTACAGAGTGAATTTTGCCTGTAACATCACAGCATAGGTATTATAAGTAGCAAGGGGTTCCAGTTTTAAGAAAACCTATAGCCGCTACTCCTTTCTTCCTTTAATGATTTAAGTTGAACAGCGATTCCCTTAAGACCCATGATTTATTAATTTTCTAAGAGATGCAGGTGCATGTTACGCAATAGGGAATGTTTTCAGGTGTCTATTAAATTATAGGGAAATATCTTATAAGCAAAGTATGTTTCAAAACCTAAGAATGCAGGGAAAAACCTTCAGAGGTCCTGCCAAATCAGGTTTTCTTTGTTTGGTACATAATAGGGTTTGGTGTTATTAAATAGAGTAAGTTTTAAAAAACGGCAAGGGCCAGGGCTTGTTTACTTCATGATTTCTTTGCATGTTGCCTAACAGTTTCTCTAATTCTTAAAAAACCCATGAGATCCCGCTAAATCAAGATTTCTTTGCTTGTTACATAATAGGACGTGTTAGAGTCCGTTAGTCAAGTGGGGATGTAATCGTGCGTGAATAACTACATTTACTTCAGTATTGAAAAACAGTTGAGTGTGTCAACATCAGGAATATTATTCTCTAGTAATGGATACCTTTACTCTATTGGATATTGAATTCACTAGCAATGGTGAAATGAAACCTAGAGTGTCTAATGCTGCAGTAAACATTACAAGGAATTGACGGCTAACCCTAGAGTGGGACAAAATGTTTGCGCGATATGTTATATCACTAAGCAAATTTGGAAAAATGTTTGCTTCTATTTTCTAGAGTTATTTCTTCGAAGGAAAATATTTTCTCAAAGAATGCTTAACGATACAATGAGAAATGAGTCTCCGTCTTTGGACAGTTGTATCAAACTTTTACATCGTGGCTCCAAGACATTTACTCAATTTATTGATATATTAACTGAAACAAAAACAAAAAGACACTGCGCATCTGTCTGAAGATTATCCAGAGTTTCAGTTACTCCTCCCATGTCTCTAGTGATCCAATAAGCGATCAGCATAAACGACTAGTGATAGTAATGACTATTCATCTTATTGATAGCGAGTCAGTTTCTTTTTGGAAGTGTGACAGTCAACATTGAAAATGTTTTACACATGTCCATTATGTTTGTATACATTGAGCAACTGGTCATCCAGTGAGAATTGCACTATTATTGATGACTATAATGACAAATGTAGATTATGCGTTCCATGTAAATTGCATAAAGGATATGCCGTGCAAATTGAAGTCTGTAATTCCTGTTTTGAATAAATTTGTGACTCACCACTAGAGGTTTCCTATGCTCCAATTGTCACTATGATAAATGTGATCAATAGAAAAATACTTATCCTGGCATGATTTCAAAAAACCTTAAACGTGATTTCAGTTTATTTTTGAGAGACTAGTACTGTGAAGAAGAGCCTGGTTTACGCTTCAATTGCTGGAACAATAAGAGAGTCTGGTTTTCACGACATCACTGTGAAATATCTGCTACTATAATTATAAGCTTACTGACTTTTATTTGGCTGTTACAGAAAGTGATTCTTCATGTGAGAAGTGTCTGTGCTACATTGCTATGAATAATCAAATTGAAACGGTAGAATTTTACATTATGAATCAGAATAGTATTATTGACTTTACAAAGAGATATATAAAAATGAAGTTACATTAAATTGTAGAAAGTGTGAACCTGAATTGTATGCCAAGATGAATATAAGTTGAATCCTGACGAACTGCCACCGCTTATCGTTAACGATGGTTACCTTTACATAGAAGAAGGAATCTAAAGGACACAGAGTTTTTATAAATACAAGTTTTCTTAATAAAAAAAAAATTAAAATTCCTTTTGTAAAGCAGTTCACTCTTAGGGCTCTGAAATTTGTATTATACAGGTAAGAAAGAGTATTTTCAACAAGAAAGTCGTTCAGTCGAGGATTATCCCATAAATGCAAAGAAATTCACTGTAAGTATACCCACGACGTCGGAAAAAAAAATTGTGAACGAATACCAAAACTTTTGGTTAATAAACCTTGTACTCGCTTCGGATCTTGAACAATAGAATATCCTCTTTCCTCAGCAAAGTTATGAATGTGTAGAATGTATAGGGTAGCCCAAGAGGATCAAAACGTTCAATATTATTCGCTGTTTGAAAGATGCACAACTAATGCCTCGTCTTTACAGTTGATGGGCTACTATTAACAATGACAAGAGTATTGTTAGCACTTTGACTTTGTTCAGGGAAATCCCGAGGTATGCAATAGGATTTGGATTATTTGATTTGTGATCATAGTGCCGAGTCTAATAAAGCACTGCCATCAGGGATAATTGCCCAATAGGTTTCAAATACATTTAGTGAGATTATTGCAATACCTTCCTCTAATGGTTCGGCCAAGGTACAATCTAAATGTACTGTACCCGTTTGGACAATAGTCATATCTTGAGTAACGGATGTATCCTATACAATGATACCATGAGTTTTCGCAAACATTTCTTTGTTTATACCATTTTTAAATAATTGTGAATCTAGATCTACGGATTGTACTGTCAATTCATATATGCTCATGTAGTATTATCAAAGGATAAATTATAGAGAGGAATTCCATTCAATTTACAGACAAGAGAGGAAAGTCAAAACATTTAAAAATTACGTGGATAATTTGTCCACGATTGTACGGCACTAGCAATTTTTACAATAGTCAAAGCAAGTTTTGAGGGAATTTTACCATTGAATAATAATGAATCGGAGTAGCTACGTGTACCAGTAGCAGTAGGTCGATGATTCGTGATTGTATGAGGATCGAGCACTTTGACATTATTTTCCACTAACTCTTAAATTTTCAATTGCCAAAGTAGCAGAACTCATAACTTGTTGTTTTCATACATAGAGCATTGCTGGGATGAGAGAGACTATTACATAGGATGCAATGCCAAGTACTTCTCGAAAAATAAAATTGGACAGTGCAAATTATAGCTTTATATCAGTCTTTACATTAGGGGGGGATTATACCTCACGAGTTATTCTTCCAACAGCGTAAATCTTTAGTTGTCGTACCTCTAAGTATGATGGTAGTGTCAGTGTCCGTTTTATATTCATATCCAATAGCCATACCTCTCAATAGCTTATAGGGCATTGGGGTGATCAACATGAATTGTATATAGCTTGCATAATTTGAAAGATTGTTGCTTATGTTCACCAAAGTTCCATTTATGTAGACACTGATTAGTCTAAACAAGTCGTGTAGTACATAATTTTCATAGGATAGCCCCTCGGATGCACTTGGTTTTCATTATTGAATTTTTTGACAATTAATTGCAAGTTTATAAATGTGGAAGTCAAATCTATGAAATAATCTTCACTGGAATAAATTTGAAAATGTACGTTTTCAGAGAGCAGTTGTTGCGGATAAAACTTTTCATAGTAACCATGTTTTACACTCACATCAACAATTTCTGCATTGAAAAGACTTGGAGATTACTTGACTGAAAAATAAGATTCTTTGTGGTAAATATGCCATTTCTAGGAAAAGAAATCCTTTTTTCGATCTAACAGTTTGTACTTTTGGTTTCTTCTTCGACAAGATGATGTTTTATGCTTCCAACCTGAGTCGAGAAGGATGAGTGATGAGGTGTTTATCGTCCTTTTTTTAAACCTTTACCGCTTTGTCGTGATTTCAGTAGCTCGCCGAGGGATCGCGCGCCGGACTTAAGATTTTGCGAAATACTTTCTTTAAAATCCTTCCCAGAACCCCGATTATGTAGTGTAGAGGACGCAAACCAGTACAATATATTATTTAGCCAGGGTTAGACCAAAGCAAAACAACTTAGCAAACAAATTGCCGAGACCACAACCGGACATTGACGAACGACACCTATAATAGTCCATTCCATGACCCAATTGTCGTGATCTAAGAGTAGCAACATAGTAATCAATATAAGGACAAACAGAAGTATTTTTCAATTAGTCATCTCAATGAATGGGTCAAAATGAAATGTAATCACAGCCAAACTTTTTGTTATTGCTAAAGGATTGCCAAATTAACTTCTTAATTTTAACTGACAGAGCTCCAAATATGAAGTGTTGACTGGAAAATAATGAAGGTACTTTATTTTGTAGTGACGAATGTATTCGTGACTGGTTTTTCGTTCAGGAATACGTAAGAGGGGGACATTGGTATTGCCGACTCTCGATGTCTCGATAAAGAATACATGAAGGAATATGCAATTGTCCAGTGAGAAGCTGGATGCATAGTCTGCATTGATAACATGATCCTTGCCACTGAAATTGTTTGCTTTAATAATAGAATCTTAAAAACCAAGAGCCCCATGTAAATCCTTAGTGTGGAAAATTTTTTCATTCTCAAATGGGTTGGTAATGCAGCTTCTCCTCTATTTGGCTGAATAGTGGAATGTGAAGCCAACCTTTTTTCGACTTGCGATTTTTTTGTTGATAACTCGACACAGCTCATGAATGTTCTTGTATTCCTCACAAGGTATAGTAGAGAAAGGCTAATACTCAGAGTCAAAATTTTCCACCAAATCCTCGTTGGATAGGTCAAAGGGCCTTACTTTTATATCATACTAGCTGTTGGGGTGGCGCTTCGCGCCACCCCAACACCTAGTTGGTGGGGGCGCTTCGCCCCCCCCAAGCCCCCCCGCGCGCGTAAGTCGTTACGCGCCATATTAGTTACGCGCCATTGTAGTTGTGTCCCTGTGTACCACCTATGAATATAGATAGATTTATATATGTGTTTTAAACTACGTAAAACTTGCGAATATACAACATTCTTGGCTTTCCCATTGTCTGTGCATATACAAAGCCTTATGTACTAATAATGACGTCATATGCAAACTCTCTTTTTACAAACAAACAAACATGCATACACACAACTCGTTTTTATATAGATAGATATATAGATAGATACAATAGAAATTAACTGCGTAAAACTTGCGAATATACAACATTCTTTGCTGTCCAATTGTCGCTGCATATAAATAGATTGTCAGGTTTACCGACCCTCGAACATGCAACGTACAATTGTCTATGGGAAAAACAATCAGTATTAAGATCTAAACCACATTTTTCCAATGATTGCCCTTGAGCTTTGTTAGTGGTGATTGCAAATGCTAATCGAATTGGGAATTGCAATCTTTTAAATTGAAAAGGCAGATCCGTCGGAATCATGGGAATGCGAGGAATAAGAACAGCCTCACCCTCAAAAGGCCCTGTCAAGATTGTGGCCTCTAATAGGTTTTCCATTGTTTTTTTTTTACGGCAAGTCGCGTGCCATTGCAAAGCTTTGGTGGGTTGATATTTCTTAAAAGTATTATTGGTACACCTATTTTTAGTTGTAGCACGTGTGGTGGAAACCCTGAAAGATCCACGGAATTTAAAAATTCAGATGGATAATTAACCGCTTCATTTGGTTCCAAAACTGTGTCGACTGACTTGTAAAGGACTGCCTGGTCTCGAATCTTGGTCAAAACAATATTGTTGATTTCGTGGACGTCTATATTTTTGGGTGCCAGAATCGCTCTTTCACTTAGCCATTTATTATTTTTATAATTGTTTAGAATATTCGGAAATACTTTTTCAATCAATTCATTTTTGGATGTCACTAAATTACAGAAATCAGCAGGTAGTTGTATACGTCCTGAAATTGAGTCTACTGGGAGCTTTCCGTTTCCAATTGCCAGCAATTGATCTGAAAATGTTTGACCAGAGTCATCGTTTTGCAATCGGACACGCATATTTGTAGTTAATTTTAATGTTTTTACGTGTGCCCATAAATTAGAATTTTTCAGGCAAGCATTCATTTCGTCTGCAGGGGTTGATCTAGGTATTATAGGTAATGTTTGCCTGAAATCTCCCGCAAGCAATATTAATGTGCTGCCAAAGGGTTTCGACTTCCCTCGCAAATCTTTCAAGCATTGATCCAGAGCCTCGAGCGATTTTTTGTGTGCCATTGTGCACTCATCCCAAATAATAAGTTTGCAATATTGCACGTGGGAGTTTCTGTAAAATGCAAATTCAGAGGCAATTTCAAAGCGGAATGAGCAGTTCTTCCACCAGGCAGCAATGTTGCGGCTATTCTGGACGACGCAATTGCCAACGCTATATCATTTTTTGATCGAATTGATGCCAGAATCAGTTTTATCACAAACGTTTTACCAGTACCTCCTGGCGCATCCAAAAAGAAAATTTCTTCAACGTTGTTATCGACACAATGCATTATCGTATCATAAATGTCTTTTTGTTCCGACGTTAACTTGGAAATGTTATTTTGTACATACGACAATAGATCACTCGTACTGTAACTTTGTTCACGATCCAATTCTACACATGTCGAAACAGCAGCGATACGGTTAGGTGAAGGCATTCCCAAATACTGAAGAGGTTTGTTTGCCATACGTACGCACAAATCTTCTATAATAACTAAAGTGTAGTTATAAATTTCTGATGTAAAATTAAAAGTCATATCTGACGTCTCTAACTGTTTTCGATGGAGTATATTTTCGGACATTTTTGACTTATATTTTTCCCATAACTCTGTAGGAGCTGTTGGAGAGCAAGTTGTTAAAATGATGCCAAACAATGCACGAATTTGACTTGGAGTTGACCTTTCGCACGCGTCATTGATGCAGTTATCCCAGTGTTGGTCTTTCTCCAATAAATTCAGAGCTTGGCATGCACTACGGTAAGTGTCATGTATAGTACCGTTTACAGTTCTCAAATACTCAAAGGATGTCGGACCGGGTACATTCACCAAAAGCAGGCGTAGAAAGAAGCATTCATGTTGATTGGGGTGAACGGTGTAGAGTCTTCCTATCGTGGTATCTTTGAAGATGGTAGGTTGGCCGTCGACTGACTTACCCTGTTTTCGACGTTCAAATACTTTATTTTTAGTATTCCACGTGTAATACGAAGGCACTTCAGTATACAGCAGTTTTTTTGCAAAGGAATCATTTTTGCAAAGCGAAAAGAAAGCGGTTAACTTTGTATCCAGTGGATTCAGGGCTCTTTGTTGCACGTTGGTTTCCGAGAAATAAACACGTTGACCATACTGTAAATGTACCGCTAAGTGAACAACAGCTGGACTATGTTCATGTATCGGAAATGAAAGAATTCGCCAAACAGCTTCATTGCTGCTTATGTATCTTCCAGCCTGATATTGTACGATTTCGTCGATATCTTTGATTTCGGGCTGCAAGCCAAAAACTGCCATGTCACTGCCTTTGTTGACGTATTTACATATGTATTTGATTGCCTTTACGGAGTTACAGTATTCAACGTTTATGTGTGCATTAAATATTTTTGATAATAATGGGGAATATGGAGCAACCCACTGGTTTTCTACTTCGGTGGTGGTACCGTTACGCTTCTTTATTATTGCTGTTTTACCGCCATCTTCAGTAGATCTTCTTCTATATTGTGGGTAACCATCATTGCCAGTAATTGTGTTGGATACTAAAAGTCGAGGATATTGTTTTGTGCACCTTCCTTTGGCCATGCATGGTGAATTTTCGTTCAGTGCACCGCAAGGTCCATGTATCATATTTTTTACAATAATAACATGTAACCCCTTATCGACATTTTCATCAGGTATTTCAGCGGAAATCACATCATCAATTTCGTTCGAAGTAATTTTTTTTATGTAGCCAGATAAGTATATATGCGTGTGGCAAACCTCGTTTTTGCCATTCCACTGAATACATCCAGCATCGCACTGACCCAAACACTTCAAGTTTTACTATGTAGTTTATCAGTGATTTCAACTTTTGCCGGAAGACACGGGCCGTAATGTCATGTCTATGAACCGCCGATTGTCCTTGAAGTAAAAGCTGCTGTATCTCGTCCCAAGATTGATTACATGTAAATGTAATAAATAAATCTGGACGACCATATATACGAACATACGCAATAGCATCTTGAGCATATTCATGCATATGACGGGGACTGCCAGCATATGACGAAGGTAAAATTGTTAATCTTCCAACGTTTGTGGTATTACTGTCATTTACAACTGCATCTCGCAAATGAATGTATTGTTCAGATCGGAGCTTGGTCTGATTCAGGCGGATATATAGCAAACGTTCTGATTCAATTTTAGCATACATATCAACGACGTATTGGTGAAACAATTGACGGCATTTTAAAATATAGTTTTCTTCATCCTGCCGAATCATTAGTCTATAGGAATAATAATGCATTGCACTGCATTTCTTATTCATTTCTTTGTTAGTGGCTGGATTCATCAATTTAATATTAAAGTGATAGCCGTCGGCTCCATCCCAAAAAATGATAGGATATTGTAGGGCATCGTAGCATCGATGAGTTTCAGCAATTCTTAACAACTGAGCGTTTCGCTTATGAAGAATAATATCTCGAGGTAAAAACTGATCACCGACCATAACGATTGCCACTTCGTCGATAGTTGGAGCATTGTATCAACGCAGATGTTGGCCAGGAGGCGTTTTGTCAGCGGAAATAACAATTTTATGCGTATCAGTAGGCATCAAATCGATGGCTGTATTGAACAGACCCACTAAATTATTACATCCATCTTCAGTAGATATTCTTCTATATTGTGGGTAACCATCATTGCCAGTAATTGTGTTGGATACTAAAAGTCGAGGATATTGCTTTGTGCACCTTCCTTTGGCCATGCATGGTGAATTTTCGTTCAGTGCACCGCAAGGTCCATGTATCATATTTTTTACAACAATATCATGTAACCCCTTATCGACATTTTCATCAGGTATTTCAGCGGAAATCACATCATCAATTTCGTTCGAAGTAATTTTTTTATGTAGCCAGATTAGTATATGTGCGCGTGGCAGACCTTGTTTTTGCCATTCCACTGAGTACATCCAGCATCGCACTGACCCAAACACTTCAAGTTTTATTATGTAGTTTATCAGTGATTTCAACTTTTGGCGGAAGACACGGGCCGTAATGTCATGTCTATGAACCGCCGATTGTCCTTGAAGTAAAAGCTGCTGTATCTCGTCCCAAGATTGATTACATGTAAATGTAATAAATAAATCTGGACGACCATAGAGACGAACATACGCAATAGAATCTTGAGCATATTCATGCATATGACGGGGACTGCCAGCATATGACGAAGGTAAAATTGTTAATCTTCCAAAGTTTGTGGTATTACCGTCATTTACAACTGCATCTCGCAAATGAATGTATTGTTCAGAGCGGAGCTTGGTCTGATTCAGGCGGATATATAGCAAACGTTCTGATTCAATTTAAGCATACATATCAACAACGTATTGGTGAAACAATTGACGGCATTTTAAAATATAGTTTTCTTCATCCTGCCGAATCATTAGTCTATAGGAATAATAATGCATTGCACTGCATTTCTTATTCATTTCTTTGTTAGTGGCTGGATTCATCAATTTAATATTAAAGTGATAGTCGTCGGCTCCATCCCAAAAAATGATAGGATATTGTAGGGCATCGTAGCATCGATGAGTTTCAGCAATTCTTAACAACTGAGCGTTTCGCTTATGAAGAATAATATCTCGAGGTAAAAACTGATCACCGACCATAAAGATTGCCACTTTGTCGATAGTTGGAGCATTGTATCTACGCACATGTTGGCCAGGAGGCGTTTTGTCAGCGGAAATAACAATTTTATGCGTATCAGTAGGCATCAAATCGATGGCTGTTTTGAACAGACGCACTAAATTATTATTTTCGTGGAAAAGATGTTGCAATTGGGAAACGATTGTCCTTTCAACGTTGGGAGAAATTTCGTAACGTGCATTCAATTCAGAATTTCCATCACTGATGAAGTACAATTGTAAAAATTTATGATTCTCGCCTGAAAATGGTAGAAGGGACCCTGCTCTATGATAAATTTGCCCTTTTACTTTGAAAGTAGACATAAATTGACCTGGATTTACGATTTGGGCTCCAAACGACGTCATTTGGAAACATGAGTTATATTTTCTGATTTGTGATAAAAAACGCTTTTCTATCACTGATGAAGTACAATTGTAAAAATTTATGATTCTTGCCTGAGAATGGTAGAAGGGACCCTGCTCTATGATGAATTTGCCCTTTTACATTGAAAGTAGACATAAGTTGATCTGGATTTTCGATTTGGGCTCAAAACGACGTCATTTGGAAACATGAGTTATATTTTCTGATTTGTGATAAAAAACGTTTAGATTCTGACGTAGTTCCAGTAAGGAAAGTCTTCAATGGCTCTGGTGGTGCAGCCAATAGAGGAAGTTTAACTTTTCCTGAAGCGCAACACATTCCCATTGTTACACCATTGAATTTCAAGGCCATGCAATAGGGACAAATTTTAGAAATAGTCCCGATTTGAACACATCTACTCAAGCTATAATCATCGACTGGGCTGTACCTGAATGCCAGGCGATAACTTTCAGGTTGCTCTGATTCCTCGGCACGCTTTCTTTTCTTACTTTCTCTATCAGCAGCAAGCCTGATTTCTTGCTGTTCTTGTGATTCCTCGGCACGCCTTCTTTTTTCACTTTCTCTTTTAGCAGCAAGTCTGGTTTCATGTTGCTCTGGTAGTTCCTCGGCACGCCTTCTTTTTTCACTTTCTCTTTTAGCAGCAAGTCTGGTTTCGCGTTGCTCTGGTAGTTCCTCGGCACGCTTTCTGTTCTTTCTTTCTCTATCAACCTCAAGCCTGTTTTCTTGTTGTTCTTTTGATTCCTCGGCACGCTTTCTTTTCTTACTTTCTCTAACAGCAGCAAGTTTTTTGGCATAGACTCTTTGAGCATCTTCCTCGGCTGTTGCTATTGTAAGTTCATCAGTCATTTTAGAGTTAAACATTAATAGATTTCTCCGTGAACGCATGTATTAAATTTCTTTAATGACGTCACCGTCATAACAAAAATGACGACAACTAACTTCATGACGTCAGTCAACAACAAACATGACGTCACCCGACAGACCCACACACATACAACTTATTTTTCTATAGATAGATAGATAGATGTACGATCTTTTCTCAGAATATCATATGTATTTTTAATAATACAATTAACAATAGCAACTTCATACCTTCCCTCAAATTTAACGCAGGAGGAGAATTTTCTCCAAAAATTTATTGTTTTATTCAAATCATTATAGAGGGAGTCAGCGACATTAAACATGAATGTCACGTAAAAATCATTAGGCATTGTGAATGTCTTAAGCGTCAACCCAAGAATCAAAATCAGAGTTGTATCTTAGACAACGAACAAGAAACTGTCTCATACCCTTGCGAGTTCGACTCTTTAATATCTTTTCAATTTGAAACATTCCCGTGGTTTTAACTTACTGTAATTCATAACCATAAAAGCCGCCAAGAATCTCTTCATCTTTCATATCACGTAGACGATACGTTACAGGTTTAGTGTCTAAGACTATTGAAACTTTAAATAGTTCAGTGAACAAAAAGTAATTCCCCTTTTCAAAACTATTAATAATCCGATAGATTCGAACTGTATCACCAGCATAAAATTTATTCTTATGCTTTTTATTGGAAGGTTGTTTAAGAAAAAATCAGGTGTATTATTGCTATGATGAACTTCAAGAGAACTATGATTGGACAGGGATCGATGATGGCATGGATTAAAACAAAACATTAAAACAAAAACATGGCATAAACCATAAGTAGTAAAATAGGCCTACTATAACCTGTGCGTGCTTGCCGTAAAAATACTCACTGCACATGCGCCATACGAGTTCAAACATTGAGAAAGAATGATCAAATAACTAACTAGAGTTTGTAAACGCTTAGAAATCAACATGAGTTTATCTAAATCTTGATTAAAAGCAGTAGTATTTTAAATGTAAAATACCTCGAGATTAAAAGTCGAATTGTTCTTATCAAGCGTTCATCCAATGCCACCTTCATATGGCTATGAATATGATAGAGCATTGTATCATATTTCAATAAAACCTTTTTTATCCGTGGACTAACAAGATTCACTAACTCGGTCTCTTTGAATTTTCCTATAAGAATCTTGTTCAAAGATAGATTCAAGAACTCTAGAAACTTCGTCACATCTCTTTGAACGCGATGGAACGGCATATGCATAGCGACTAAAAAACACTGATTGCAAGTAAAATATATTTGTATGGGTTATTGTGACATCTTTAGTCTCTTCCAGAACCAAAAGATCTGCTTGTAAAATATGCAATGGGAAAAGGCTTAAGATTTTCGTTAAACATTACCGCAAACTCTATGATTTTGATGAGATGTGTAACTGGGTTCATTCTATAAACTCTGTCGTTACCTTCTTTTCAACTCCAGTGACTCGGGCAAGTGTGGTGGGGAACCTAAACTCCCCGCTTCACCAATCTTTTTATAAACTCACTTCAAAGCTTGAGCCATTTTCAACGTAAACGCGGTGTGGAGAAGACTTTTTGGGAAGTTTGATGATTTTAATATTTATACAAATGACTATGGAATGATTCAAATCTTTTACGATTTACAATTAAATGTGATGCCAAATCAATTAAATTATAACTCTTGCCGTGGATTATAACTTCATTCCTACTACCATAGAAATGTATTTGCTAATTTTCGGCGAGATGGGTCAAGAGTATTTTACATTGCTCCCGATATGATTGAGGTAATGTGTCTACAACACCTGCAAAAACTTGAGATAAATCTTGTTCTCCCTGTTATGGTGGTTTCAAAGTTTCAGAACTTTCAGAGGTTGGAGTTCGATCAATGAAATTTACTTTGAGCAGTCGTTTACGGTTTGCGTTTATTGACTAATTGAAGGGCATTTTGAAGCAAAATTAATTTTTCATTATCGGCTTTTGTCTCATTGTTAATAAATTTATCAAGATTATCTTCAAAGTGCTCTTTGGGTGAAAGAACAAGTTCTATTGGCGTAAATTTGTAGGATTTAGCAATTTCTAGAGATAAATTTTTACAAGTCACGAAATTATTGGCAGTAACAGTGAAAAGAAACTACCGCCCACTTGACAAAGTTTTCTTTTGAAATATTTTCCCTTATTTTTGCAAGCTGGGTCACGTACAAGTGAATGATGTTGCTTTTTCGTTGCTTAACCACTTCTGGCGGTTGAACATTGCCTTCAACTAGATTTTAAAAAACTCAGATATGAGACTAATTAATTCATTGTCAACGCCACGTTTGAGTATAGATTTCCTAACCCGTGGTTTTGAATTACCTCATACGGAAAATAAATATCTGTTTTCATGTAGTTTCTTCAATGTCATGATGACGACTAATGAAATTTTTTTACTTTTCACAGAAAGATACACAGTAATTTCATTGTAAAAAATAACTGTGACCACATTTCGTGCGTGTTTTGGTTGAGATCCAACAGAATGTCTCCATGAGATTCATCAGTATCTGATTGTATGTCGAGAGTATTAATTTCGACTCACCGGGATATATTTGCTTGTTTAAAGTTATAAGAGAACTTGAACAACGAACGACCCTATAGATGATATAGTAAGTAAAATTCTAAGCAAGTATTATCATACATTTGCTCTGATGAAAGAAATTACGGAGAACAACGGTTACGAAAAGTTTTTCATGATGAGACCGCAGCGTGAATAATTGTAACATCTCCAGAGACCATTCTTCAATAGATTCAGCTAAATCATCAATAATCAACCATGAGTTGGGTTAAATAATTTTGAATATGTCAAGTCCACGCATGAATTTTATGACTAGTGCTATAACCTCTATCTTATCATAGGACTCTTGGCATACATTATAGCAAAAACTATATTTTTGGCTTTTCTAAAAAAATTATCCTGATTTTGAATTATTTTTATTAAGTGTAGTTTTGCCAGACATTGATGGTCCACAATGAAATTATCTGAATGGAGTTTTAAATTGATATATACTTCTCTCGTACAATACAACTAACCGAAACCTAACCTCAATCTATTGGATAAATAATAAAAAAAAAATGCACGGTTTCTTTAATACAAAAATTAATACAGCATAAACTTTTTAAAACGTATTCACATAATTACTTGGAAAAACAAAATAAAATACATTTACATAGGCACTGGACATTTAAAAAACAACATAATAACACTTGAACATGCCTCCGGGTGGGAAGACCAGGGCGGGCCAGAAGGCACGGGTGCCAACTGCGGGCCGGGGCGAGCTGGCGGTTGCATTTCTGGTAAAACAACAGTATAATATTAAGCACTTTTTAAAACAACTATTCTGCTTTGCGCCAAAAAAAATGTGTAAAAACACTACTTATAAAAACGACTAGAAAAACACACTGCTGAACTGGAGACGGAACGTAAGGAAAGAAAAAAGGGGTCCTCCACTCAACAACTTGTTTGTTGTCCCAACCCAGATGCTGTCACATACGTGAAATGTAACTGAAACCTAAATTCCTCGTAAATTTCATCCGTGTTTTTACAGACAATATCCAACAACATCAACACACCACTTGCCAGGTACACTTTAAAATAATCCACCAATTTTAACAACCTACCTCAGCCCAAACTTTTTTAGCAGATTCATAGTTGGCACTGGTACATTGACGATCGTGAACTGGATCTTAAAACACTTCAATGGAAAGTAATTTTTCCTCACGTAGCCTCGAGATGGAGTTGTATTATTCATACGAGTATATGCCCTAACACGTTAATAAAACATACGTTTCACCGTATAGAAGTGCTGTTTCAGGAGAAGGAAAGTATTAAAATTGTCACTTTTCTGTACTTAAATGAGTTAACTAAGGGATTTGGGGAAGAAACCATAGGAATCTAAACAAGAGCTAACAGCTCATATTGCAATTGTGACGAGGTTGGAAGAGCCAAGAGCTCATATGGCAAGAGCTCTAGCAAAATTCTAAGAATCAATAGATTGATTTAAAAGGAAAATCAGAGGCTTAATGCCGGTCGGGATTTAAAACAAGAGCTCTGAGAAACAAGTTTCTTCTAAATATCAAAATTCATTAAGATCCGATCACCCACTCGTAAGTTAAAAATACCTCATTTTCTAATTTTTTCTCTCCTTTCAGCCCCCCAAATGGTCGAATCGGGGAAAACAACTTCATCAAGGCAATTTATGCAGCTCCCTGACACGCCTACAAATTTTCATCGTCCTAGCACATCCAGAAGCACCAAACTCGCCAAAGCACTGGACCCCCCTAACTCCCCCAAAGAGAGCAGATCCAGTCCAATTACGTCAATGACGAATCTACGACATTTGCTTATTCTACCCACCAAGTTTCATCACGACCTCTCCACTCTAAGTGTATTCCAAGATTTCCAGTTTCCCCCTCCAACTCCCCCCAATGTCACAAAATCTAGTCGGAATTTAAAACAAGAGTTCTGAGATATGAGTTCCTTCTAACTATAAAATTTCATTAGGATCTAGTAACCCGTTCTTAAGTTAAAAGTATCTCAATTTTTCTACTTTTTCCGAATTGACGCCCCCCTAACTCCCCCAAAAAGAGCGAATCCGTTCCGATTATGTCAATTAATTATCTATAACTTGTGCTTATTATTAATATCAAGTTTCATCCTGATTTCTTCACACTAAGTGTTTTCCAAGATTTCCGGTTTCCAATATTTCTGTTTTCCCCCTCCAATCCTCTATGTCCCTGGATCCGATTTGAATTGAAAATAGAGCACCTGAGACATAAGATCTTTCTATATATCAAGTTTTATTAACGTCAGATTACCCATTCGTAAGATAAAGAGACCTCAATATTCACGTTTTCCAAGATTTTCGGTTTCCCCCTCAAACTTCTCCCAATGTCACCAGATCTGGTCGGGATTTAACATAAGAGCTTTGAAGCACAAGATCCTTCTAAATATCAAATTTCATCAAGATCTTATAACCCGTTCGTAAGTTACAACTACCTTATTTTTTCTGATTTTTCTGAATGACCCACCCTCAACTCCCCCAAAGAGAGCGGAACCAATCTGGTTATGTCAGTTACGTATCTTGGACTTGTGCTTATTCTTCTCACCAAGTTTCATCCCGGTCTTTCTACTCTAAACCTTTTCCAAGATTCCCCCCCAACTCCCACAATCACACTGGATCCGGTTGAGATTTAAAATAAGAGATCTGAGTTACAAGGTCCTTCTAAAGATGAAATTTCATTAAGATCCGATCACTCCTTTGTAAGTTAAAAATATCTCATTTTTTCGAAATTTTCAGAGGCAATCCTCCCTCAACTCCCCCAACGAGAGCAGATTCGTTCCAGTTTTGTCAATTACGTATCTAGGACTTGTGCTTAGTTTTTCCACCAAGTTTCGTCCCGATCCCTCCAGTCTAAGAGTTTTCCAAGATTTTAAGTTTCCCCCAACAACTCCCCCATGTCATTGGATCCGAATTTAAAATAAGAGCTCTGAGACACCATATCCTTCTAAATATCAAATTTCATTAAGATCCAATCACCCGTTCGTAAGTTAAAAATACTTCATTTTTTTATTATGATTTTGTTGTCCATTTGAATTCTAAGAGCAGCGACTTCTCGGATGATTTGGGTTTGATATTATAAAAAAAAACCATCTACCCATGCTCCATCTACAACTTTACTTTCTGCAAATATGCCAACGCTAGTAATCTAAATTTCAAAATTGTGAATGTAAACCAGTAGAAATTATTACTGCCTGACATTTACATTACAAGATTTATGAGCCACCCCCCAAAAATTGCTCCCTCCTGATAAAGTTGGATTACTTAAGTGATCATGGTTGCGGAATCCCATATCCCCAATACCCTCAACAAATTTTTTCCTTGTAAACCCAACACATATCTTTATTTTTAATTGCCACTTCGTCTTCTGGTGATAGAGTTACTGGATGATTTGTATTGCACAGCCATGAAATTTACTTAGCAGTTTCAATATGTGCAACCATAACTGCGCCTACACAATCTTCCCCACCCAATGTCTCAAATACCTTTACCAATTATATGGTATTACACGAATCTGTATTCCCTTGGGCACAAGAAACTGCAATGGCTTCATGTTCCTTAGCACAATTCAGATTTGGTGGATCGTACCCGCTCATGAGTTTAGCTTCAATATCTAATTCTACCTTGTCGCTCTGCAAAAATAAATTATGGAAATTCTTAAAACACAAGTTTGTAGTGTCACCCAAAACTGTTTCCTGTGACTGATATCCACGGCACTTACAGTGCATCAAGTGGTCTTCTAATTTTAATTCGGTATGGAATCCTGAAAGACACATTGAACAATAATGACGTGTAACCTTTCTCTTGACTTAAAACCCTGATAATATGTGGACTTCGAAAGAAATATACAATTGCATCAGGTTCACTGTTAGGCTCATAAAAACCCAACCTAGCGATTTACCGATTCGATGGACGGAGCCCTTACTGAAAATAAAACTCCCTTTTGCCTTAAGTTCCCTCCTTCAGACTCTGTATCGTAGTGTAACGCATTATGGCCTTGCAGAGGCCATTACGCACTGTAACGAGCAGTCGTATCGTGGCCTTGCATAGGGAGTGTAGAAGGTCCATCAATTTCACTATCAAATGGCTTAAAGGGCACAAATGTGTGCACATTCACCTTGCTTGGGTGCCACAGGTCTTGAAGAGCCATCATACACAATAACCAAAGGTCTTGAGGGGGCTACGGAGGGACCGATAGTTTCACCATGCATAGAGATCATCTTCAGACTTTGCAGAGTGGTTGCATTGCACACCTTTTTCCTTTTTGGAGGAGGGGGACATTGAACCGAATTTTCCTTAAAAAGAAATAAAATTTGGTTTTTCGTGATGTGACAAAATACATCTTATTTTCAATATGTAACCACTTAAACTTAACCCATTGTACCCCTACCCACCTCGACGGCGGGGTTCCCCCAAAAAATGTCGTAATGATACGGACTATGGATAGCAAATGATATGTAAACCTCTTTGCTCTTTGAGGAATTTGAACTTTCTTAACCTTAGTAAGGCAGAAAAAGGAAATGAATAAGCTAATTACATTGACCGTTAACTTGTCTTTTTGTTCTTGCTATAATATAGTAAACACTCTTCACAGATATTTCGTTCTTGAGGTTCTAGTAGCTAACAAATAGATGTTCATGTCCTCAAACATATCATCAAAATTCTTGTAATAAAATATAATTTTTGGTTCTTCCAAATAACCTGAGCCTAGTATCAACATGTCCCCTATATTGATGTTAGAAACCATAGTTTTCACGTCCGGTGACGATAAAAGAAACTTTTTCAAAGAAAAGTCATGAATTCAACTAACAAAAAATAGAATCAAATAATCTAGCTAAGTGAAGGTAAGTTATGTAGCGAATATAGGAAAAAATAGGGTATTTAACAGAAAACTTCGAATTAATGAGTACCCCTGAACATACGCATTTTTATTCCGCGATTGAATTTTGATTTTATTCTCTCTATGATATATTAAAGGAAAATATACGCCCTTTTTTTTCCCCGATTAAGTAGCAATAATAGGTTATATTGACCGCTTAAAATTGAAGTAGATATAAATTTGGATCGCCCCTCTCAAAAATCAAAAATTTAGTGTAAATATAACATGTTTTTTTCATCGTTTTACGGTAAAATCAAGGATTATGTTTAAGCATAAGCCGGTCAATTTGCGATTCATACGTGATATCATAGTGTTAAAATTTACTGGCTGGTAAGAACCTTTTCAAGCAATTATTGCGAGAGAAGCTGTTCAGTAGAAAGTAAGTCTTTTAAATGATGGAAGCCGTCATTATGGGTTTAACCTAACGTACCTGTTTATACCTTTTTTTGAGCATCCTGCTTCGATTAGCGGAGAAAAGCATCTAAATTACAGATGGGGGTAAAAGTGTATATTTTGCGGAAATATTAATTTATTCTATCACTGAGAGAGCCATGCAATAGCAGAGCAGAGAGGGTTTTTAGGTGTTCATCTAATATAAAGAATTATAGTAGGTTAAATTTGGCTATACACACCTTATTTTGGCGGGAGGGGGGAGTGGTATAGAAAGAGAGGCTTACCTGTTGATACCTTGGAGACATATCCATTTTTAAAAGTTAATGTGTTACGTTCAAAATCTAATAGAAGACTGATGGGGAGCCCTGTTCCTGTCCCATTTCTATAGCCCCCGAAGACAATTGAAAATTACTCGGTTTACGTTAGAAGAATGGTGAATGATGCTTCTGTTTTCCTGGCAATTGCGGGATACTAGGAATCCTTTGTTCATAGGAAAATTCACACTTTCCTAACGGTTTTCCACAAAGAAAAATGGCGGCGAAAGTCCCATGTTTGCTAACATGAAATAGCAGAGAAGTTTGAAAATATTGGGATGATGTAAGGACCATGTCCTTACTTGAAAGAGGACCCCTGAAAGGTTTTTCAAAAGAGACTATTACATAACAACCACAAAAATTATAAGTAAAGAAGTCCTGGCCCTTACAGGTTTTTTAAGCACTGTCTATTAGAAAACACCAAACCCTATCATGTAGCAACCAAAGGAAACCTAATTTGGCAGGACCCTTGAACATTTTTTCTCTACACCCCTAGGTTTTTTAAACATGCTTCGTTTAGAAAACATTTCCCTATGATGTAACAGGCACCTTAAAGCATTCTCTATTACGTAACATCTCTTAGAAAATTAATAACACGTGGGTCTTGAGGGAATCGCCTTTTAACTTAAATCATTTAAGGAAGAAATGAGTAGTGGCTATGGGTCTTCTTAAAACTGGAACCCACTAATTACTACAATACAGCAAAGAATATTTGTTTCACAAATGGGACACATCACCACGCGTAAAGGGACACACATCAGCACTCAATGGCACATAACAATAGATCACTCTCGTCATTGCGCACGCACGAAAACGGAGTCGTGAAGAAATGTGCGAGATTGAAGCGTCCCAAAAAAATATCATGGAAAAGATAGGAATTTTCTTGGCTATATAGTACCTATGCTGTGCCACGACATAGACAGAGCCAAGTAGACTTGAGCTACACACAGAATTTTTGCGTTAAGTATTTCACTTCATGAAAAAGTCAAAATAGTAGGAACAAAGTAGAATTTGCGGATGAGCAATTAATAAATTTCGAAAATAAATTAATAAACTCATCCTAGAAAGCCCTTTTATGCGTGATAAGAGCTTGAATCTCTATCTCCATTCCAAATTTTGCATTTTGAGCAACTTGTTTATTATGATTGTGACAATTTCTGATGATGTTTATAATGATTTTATGTGTTTTTACGTCAGCTTAGTGCAAAGGACTTGTTTAAGTGTGAAATGTTATACTTAAATAAACCACTTAGCACGTAGTAGGCTATATATTCTGAAATATTAGCGTCAGATTTGTAATGAACAATCACAGAAACCCTTTAATACTATTTTTGTGACAACCAAACACTATTGTGAAATAAGAAATTTATTAACATTTATTCATGCAAGAATCCCCTGGTAACGCGACTAAATCAAGCACAATTTCCTAGATAATCTCAGAAAATCCTGAATCAACAGAGATGCATGTATGAGGGTGGGGCTGGTAGGAGTTAGAGGGGATAAGGTCTCAAGGATTTAATTTTTCTGGTCCTTGCCCCTGGAATTTTAGAGGTCACGTCACAAAGAAGACGTATTTTTCAGATCTTTCGGTCGTTATAATTAAAATGGCTGTTTTTAAATATTGATCAGGTGCCATCTGAGGCTTAGGGGGACTTCAGTGGCAGAGGATGTGGTAAATGGAGGTCAGTTTGCCCTCCAATTGGTTAAAGTCCTTGAAAAGGGCTCTGCAACACTGAATTTGCAACGAGCTCACCGTCAGGTTTCTTCCATCATTAACAAGTGGACAAAATAAACTGGACAAAATAATGAAACTTTTTCACTTTTGGGAAGGACTTTCACCTCCTTACCACCGCAGGTGATTGATACTATATTCTTTTCCGCTGAACTCTTTTTTGAACAATCATAGCTAGTGCAATAGCGGTAGCCTAGCAAAGAGCAAACCAAACAGCATTAGTAGAGGTAGCTTACCTTCATTGCCTTGACAAGCAAGAGAGTTCAAATACTTCATCAGATTCATCAAGAGATACTCATCGGATTTGATGAATGACCAGTCAGATATAATTGAGTAACTAATACTTGGACTCGAAGACATCCGTGCCTTCGAGGTCTCATTATTGAAAGAGAGGTTATGAAGTAGTGCAAAGTAACGTTGATATTCAGAAGCCTGAAAAGTTAACATATATTAATATATACATATATTAATATTAATACATATATTATATTAATATAATACATAATATTTAATTAATATAATACATATATATATATATACATATATACATATATTAATACCACTACTATTGCTATTAACAACTCACTGGAGCATCAAGCAAGGCAAACACAGCCACGCACCCCTCCACTCCAAGAAGCTCTAATCTCCTTAGATACTTTCTTATGACCTCTTCCCTCACCATTTGGAGACAACCTGCTTTTCGCTTGGCACCAGAAGGATAGCCATAGACTGAACAGACGCAATACAAATTACAGACAAAAAATGATGGAAGAATCCCATTTCCTACGGCTATAATGAAAAAAAGTTTATCATAGTCAGGTGATGAGGAATAAGGGATTGCCGAAAAATAACGCTTTATGGCCAATCATTTGGGGCCAAAAATGTCATCTCTCCTCAAGTATGGTGGGAAGAGGTTATACTAAGATGTAAAGGCATCTTTTATGTTTCTTTTTATGCAGATTTGTATTTTTTTATTTTATGCAGATGTATAATTATTTATAATTATGTTTAATTAATTATAGCAATTATAGTAATAATTATATATATAGAGGTGACCACATAATATAATAATATTAATTATAATTACATGATAATATATAACATTATTATAATCATAATCATGATAATCATAATAACCATATTAATCAGAATATTCATAACAGTATCATCATCATAATCATCGCATCAATAATCATCATAATAATCATAATATTATATAATCATAACTATATAATTATAATCATAATTAATTATATAATATAATCATAATTATACAATTACTAGCTGACCCTTGCCAGCATTGCTGTGGCGCTGCGCGCCACAGCAACACGTGTGTCAGTTAGTCCCCCCAAACCCCCCTGATCTGGACTTTTTTTTTGTTCTTTAGTTTTTTTTATTTAGTTTTTTCCTTTTTTTAGTTTTTTTAATATTTTTTCTTTTTGTTTCTTTTGGTTTTTTACTTGTTTTTCTTTCAGTTTTTTTTTCTTTTTTTTTAGTACAGGAGAGACCGTGTTCCAGCTCAGCACCAAAACAAAGAAAGCATGTAATATCTTACTAATTGTAAAGCAAAACGCTGTCTATTTAATGTACATACAGCATACATAATATACATCCAGTGTCGGCAAAGATTTCACTCAAGATGGTTAGCACAACAGGAAACTTCCATAAACATCAAATTGTTCAATGTATACCTTTTGATCCAATTTCTAATGTTTTTAAAGCAGTCATACTAGAATATTTTTAGGGACGGTCTAAGCCTAAAATTTGAAATAAAAATTCTGCTCCATTTAATCAATCAAAAAATAAAATAAATTAAAAATAAAAAATCTTATTTTCTAATTATGTAAGTTTTTTTTAATCTGAAAATCTCAATCTCCAGGACAAAACAAAGAAGTTAAATGGTTTTCCTAACTTTATTCGATGTTCTTGTCAAAGCTATACAAGGTGACCGCCCAACCAGCTCTTAACAGTTTGGCTACATAGACTAAAAATTTTTTATAATGGACAAAATAGGGTCACCTTTTATTGTATCGAACGGCCTCAATGCCTGTTTTATTAGGAATGTCCCATCCAAGTTCGTTTCTTGCTTTCTACTTTTTTTTTTTTTATTAAGGCATGTTAACTCAGTTAACTAAAAGGGAATATGCAAATTTTCCTTGTCATGGTTTTAGCAGTAGCTGTAATTTAGTAAAGAAACAAACTCTAGACTATGGTAACCGAAAATAAAAAAAAAGTATTTTGAAAATAATAATTAAGTGAGTAACAGGTCATTTGAAGCTGATTCACGAATGGTAACTATTTTCTCGATTAATCTTAATGATAAAATTTCACTGCGTAAGTATATTTACGGGAACTTCAGAAATCTCCTGAAACCCCCACAAAAAGGGTGTCGCATCGAAATGAAAACTGGACCATTGGAATCACCACAGCCGAAAACTGCATTTGGGAAAATTGCAGTCCCCCTTCTTGAGCAACAAGGAGAATCAAATTTTAGGTTGAAATACATTAATGTGTTTTGTTTCGTTGCCGCTATCAGGGCACTGAAACATCAGACAGTTTTTCACGGCTCTTTGAAAAGAAATTACTATATATATATTATACCTTTTGCAATTAACAAAGGATAACATGAGAATAAAATACAATGTTTGACAAAAACTACACCTTGATGTACAAGATACTTTAACATATTATGAAAAGAGAAATCACCAATGCAACAGCACAAACACATAAAAAAAAGAGACAGAAGGAGAAAAGGAAGACTGTTTTCCTAAATTAGTGATTAATATAGACCAGCACTTGAATGAGGCCTTAACCCTACTCATCCATACAATCACATAGGTCAAACAGCATAGCCATACACAATCAACCATAAAGAATAATCCATGGACAGGCAGTCATGTCGTCAATAAGTATAAGTCGTCATTTACCAAACAATAAAAACATTGAAGACAAATAATTCAGAGGAAACAACCCAACACAAGGGCTCATCAGGAGAATACACTTGCCTATAGGGTTTCGCCACATTAAATTCTCTACCCAGTCAAGTGCTGTGGCTACCACAGAATATCCATGGCATCCCCGTGTCAGCCTGATTCCCTTTGGTTCATTCCTTACTAGATCAATTGAGAAAAAGCTGAAAGCCTTTTTCCGTTGGGTGATATATATTATTAAGCAGAATTCTAGCAGAAGTTAGGTGTAAACATTTCATAACTGGACACTGAGATTTTCTTCCGCTGGCAAGTTGGCAAACCCCACTGTCTCACTGGTAAACCTTAGCCGTTGAGAGATTATTGCTGCCCATGTAAAAAAAAAAAAAAAAAAAAAAAAAAAAAAAAAAAAAAAAAAAAAAAAAAAAAAAAAAAAAAAAAAAAAATTACCTCTAGTCTCGGACCCAGATGATCCCAGCGATGCAATATTCGTTTCGGTCCCTCAACGTCTATGAGAGTTTTTTATGGAAATTTTACACAATCAGAACTAAATTTTACGTGTGCAGCAACGATAAAATGGCTACACTGAAAAAAAAAGCATTATTACAAAGCTTAGTATCTCCAGTTCATTTTTGATATCCTATGTGACAATCCTGGACAATTTACTGTGGGCGTGGCTATTTTGTTTGACAATCGAAGTCCGACATAGCTGAAGAAAATGAAGATATGCTCTTACCTCCCCCCTGACAAGCTTACCTATCAGAAAGAAGTCCCCTAAACGTGCAACTAAAATCCTAGTTGCTAAATTAAATGAAGTTCAACGTATTTTTCTTACGAAAAATAAAAAAGCTCTGGCTTCGGCAACAGACCTACTACCTGCCTCTTCAAAAAAAAAAAAAAAAAAAAAAAAAAAAAAAAAAAAAAAAAAAAAAAAAAAACCTATGTCCTATGTCCCATCAATAGTGGATAAAATGGATAAAAATAGTTAATATTCCTGAATCAATGTCAAAAAACGATCTTATTACATTTGAAAATTTATTTAAAATATATTTGTGATTTTCGGTTACTATGAGCTAGAATCCACTCTTTACTAGGTTGCAACTATTGCTTCCATCATAAAACAAGTAGTTATTTGTACGAAGAAATATTTTTAGGCATTCAAAAGAGTTTTTGTTATAAAAAGCCCCATTTTTAACTATTTCTTTAAATCAGGTTTGATTTCACGACACAGTTTTATTTTTAAGATTAGCTGAAATAGCAGTCACGATTGTACAATCAGCTTCAAATGGCGATCCTTCCTTGCTTTATAGTTTTTTTGTTTTTTCTAGGGAGCGTTTTTAAGTTTCTCTAAGCTTTTATAATTTAGTCGTAAAAATAAAAAATGTATGGCTTGGGGTCATTGTTGTTCTATGAATGAACCCACCCCCCCTCGCTTAATGGAAAGTTTAAATAGCTCACCTTTTTAAGCTTGTTCTTTTTCTTAGCCTTTTCTTCACATAGAGCTAATTCAATTAATTTATCTCCAACAATAATGTCCAGATTCAATTCGGACGCCTGAGTTCTGGCGCTAATCGAACATTCAAGAAGTTTCACTAATCCAACAGAGGCAGCTCTTTCAATATTACTTCCGTTTCCATTCTTTATAACTTTTATTAGAACTTCAGCGGCAACAATTTCAAATTGTTCGTGAATACAAGTTTTCTCTGACCGTTTTATAACTTCTAAAATGAAAATAACCGATTCACATCGACCTGTAGAGGCACACAGTCTAATTCTCTCCAAAATATTCGCTAAATACTTTTTCCGGACGATGCGTAAGAATTCGGCAAGCTTATTTTCTGACAATGATACCAACGCTGTTGAAAGGCTTATAAAACCGCTTAGCTGAGCACTAAGGTCCTTTGAATTACAAATGGCATCAAGTAAAACGTATATATTCTTGCTGTCAGGGGGTTTCGGAAGGATTTTATTATGTGAAGACAATTGACAGGAAAAGTGAAGAATTTCGTTTGCCAGCAGAGGAGGTAAGTTTGGAGAATGGAGCAGCCTTGAATAGAAAAACAATGTATCTTGCCTGAATCCAATCACTTTTGACTCTCAAAAGAGCAATAAAACAATTAATTTCCATTTGGATGGGCCCTCTCCTAAATTTCTACGACCACTCTTTCTACGGTTAAAAAAGGAGAAAAGAACATAAGTGAAAATAAAGAAAAGATAATATAAAGAAAAAAAAGAAGAAGAGATAATAAGAAGAAAAAGAAGAAAATACAATATAGAAAGAAAAAAAGACGAAAAGCAGATAATATAGAAAGAAGAAAAAGAGGAACAGATAATAAGAAGAAAAGAAGAAAGGATAATATAGAAAGAAGAATAAGAAGGAAAGATAATATAGACAAAATAGAAAGCATATGTGGTGAGTTTAAGACTAGTCGTCGAACCTTTGGCTACTAATTAGGGCTTTCTTTTTCGAGACATATGCAGTCGATAATCATGATGAGCTCATTTTAAGTCGATAATTACAGTTCCCATGGTTCGTATAATTATGGCAATCTATGCCTAATAAGGATCTTGGAACAATTTTTTCTTAGAGCAATTAGTTTTTCCAAGAAAAAAGACTATAATCTTGGTGAGCTCTTCGGCGGGGTTGCCGAATCAATGTCTATGTACAATTTCCAATAAAAAAAAACTAAAAACTGGCATAGCAGCATTTTCTTGAACTTTCTTCTTCTTCAACACCACTGTAAGCTTTGCACCAATCAGTGACATTAAGTAGAAAAAACAAGTCGTGAGTTTTAGATTGGTTATTGAACTTTTGGCTGCTGACAAACGATATTTTTTTCATGACACAGACAGTCGATAATCAAGGTAAGCTACT